>NC_052341.1:5475051-5645689 GCF_016432855.1 Salvelinus namaycush | reverse complement strand
TAGTGCTAGGGGCTGGAAGAGGACAGGGCTGAGGTTTGGTTTAGTGCTAGGGGCTGGAAGAGGACAGGGCTGAGGTTTGGGTTTAGTGCTAGGGCTGGAAGAGGACAGGGCTGAGGTTTGGGTTTAGTGCTGGGTTAGGAAGAGGAGGGGCTGAGGTTTGGGTTTAGTGCTAGGGCTGGAAGAGGACAGGGCTGAGGTTTGGTGTTTAGTGCTAGGGCTGGAAGAGGACAGGGCTGAGGTTTGGGTTTAGTGCTAGGGGCTGGAAGAGGACAGGGCTGAGGTTTGGGTTTAGTGCTAGGGCTGGAAGAGGACAGGGCTGAGGTTTGGGTTTAGTGCTAGGGGCTGGAAGAGGACAGGGCTGAGGTTTGGGTTTAGTGCTAGGGGCTGGAAGAGGACAGGGCTGAGGTTTGGGTTTAGTGCTAGGGGCTGGAAGAGGACAGGCTGAGGTTTGGGTTTAGTGCTATGGGCTGGAAGAGGACAGGGCTGAGTTTTGGGTTTAGTGCTAGGGGCTGGAAGAGGACAGGGCTGAGGTTGGGGTTTAGTGCTAGGGCTGGAAGAGGACAGGGCTGAGGTTTTGGTTTAGTGCTAGGGCTGGAAGAGGACAGGGCTGGGATGAGGTTTGGGTTTAGTGCTAGGGGCTGGAAGAGGACAGGGCTGAGGTTGGGTTTAGTGCTAGGGGCTGGAAGAGGATAGGCTGAGGTTTGGGTTTAGTGCTAGGCTGGAGAGGACAGGTCTGAGTTTTGGGTTTAGTGCTAGGGCTGGAAGAGGACAGGGCTGAGGTTTGGGTTTAGTGCTAGGGGCTGGAAGAGGACAGGGCTGAGGTTTGGGTTTAGTGCTAGGGGCTGGAAGAGGACAGGGCTGAGGTTTGGGTTTAGTGCTAGGGGCTGGAAGAGGAAGGCTGAGGTTTGGGTTTAGTGCTGGGTTAGGAAGAGGACAGGGCTGAGGTTTGGGTTTAGTGCTAGGGGCTGGAAAGGACAGGGCTGAGGTTTGGGTTTAGTGCTAGGGGCTGGAAGAGGACAGGGCTGAGGTTTGGGTTTAGTGCTAGGGGCTGGAAGAGGACAGGGCTGAGGTTTGGGTTTAGTGCTAGGGCTGAAGAGGACAGGCTGAGGTTTGGGTTTAGTGCTAGGGGTGGAAGAGGACAGGGCTGAGGTTTGGGTTTAGTGTAGGGGCTTGGAAGAGGACAGGGCTGAGGTTTGGGTTTAGTGCTGGGGCTGGAAGAGGACAGGGCTGAGGTTTGTGGGTTTAGTGCTAGGGCTGGAAGAGGACAGGGCTGAGGTTTGGGTTTAGTGCTATGGGCTGGAAGAGGACAGGCTGAGTTTGGGTTTAGTGCTAGGGGCTGGAAGGGACAGGCTGAGGTTTGGGTTTAGTGCTAGGGCTGGAAGAGGACAGGCTAGGTTTGGGTTTAGTGCTAGGGGCTGGAAGAGGACAGGGCTGAGGTTTGGGTTTAGTGCTAGGGGCTGGAAGAACAGGGCTGAGGTTTGGGTTTAGTGCTAGGGCTGGAAGAGACAGGCTGAGGTTTGGGTTTAGTGCTAGGGCTGGAAGAGGACAGGGCTGAGGTTTGGGTTTAGTGCTAGGGTGACGGAAGAGGACAGGCTGAGGTTGGGTTTAGTGCTAGGGGCTGGAGAGGACAGGGCTGAGGTTTGGGTTTAGTGCTAGGGCTGGAAGAGGACAGGGCTGAGTTTGGGTTTAGTGCTAGGGGCTGGAGAGGACAGGGCTGAGGTTGGGTTTAGTGCTAGGGGCTGGAAGAGGACAGGGCTGGTTGGGTTTGGGTTTAGTGCTAGGGGCTGGAAGAGGACAGGGCTGAGGTTTGGGTTTAGTGCTAGGGCTGGAAGAGGACAGGCTGAGGTTGGGTTTAGTGCTGGGGCTGGAAGAGGACAGGGCTGAGGTTTGGGTTTAGTGCTAGGGCTGGAAGAGGACAGGGCTAGGTTTGGTTTAGTGCTAGGGGCTGGAAGAGGACAGGGCTGAGGTTTGGGTGTTAGTGCTAGGGCTGGAGAGGACAGGGCTGAGGTTTGGGTTTAGTGCTATGGGCTGGAAGAGGACAGGGCTGAGGTTGGGTTTAGTGCTAGGGCTGTGGAAAGAATATACCTCCCACAACCAGTCAGTCATTTAGACTAGAACACAGCTAGAATATACCTCCCACAACCAGTCAGTCATTTAGACTAGAATACAGCTAGAATATACCTCCCACAACCAGTCAGTCATTTAGACTAGAACACAGCTAGAATATACCTCCCACAACCAGTCAGTCATTTAGACTAGAATACAGCTAGAATATACCTCCCACAACCAGTCAGTCATTTAGACTAGAATACAGCTAGAATATACCTCCCACAACCAGTCAGTTTAGACTCGAATACAGCTAAGTATACCTCCCACAACCAGTCAGTCATTTAGACTAGATACAGCTATAATATACCTCCCACAACCAGTCAGTCATTTAGACTAGAATACAGCTAGAATATACCTCCCACAACCAGTCAGTCATTTAGACTAGAATACAGCTAGAATATACCTCCCACAACCAGTCAGTCATTTAGACTAGAATACAGCTAGAAAATATCTCCCACAACCAGTCAGTCATTTAGACTAGAATACAGCTAGAATATACCTCCCACAACCAGTCAGTCATTTAGACTAGAATACAGCTAGAATATACCTCCCACAACCAGTCAGTCATTTAGACTAGAATACAGCTAGAATATACCTCCCACAACCAGTCAGTCATTTAGACTAGAATACAGCTAGAATATACCTCCCACAACCAGTCAGTCATTTAGACTAGAATACAGCTAGAATATACCTCCCACAACCAGTCAGTCATTTAGACTAGAATACAGCTAGAATATACCTCCCACAACCAGTCAGTCATTTAGACTAGAATACAGCTAGAATATACCTCCCACAACCAGTCAGTCATTTAGACTAGAATACAGCTAGAATATACCTCCCACAACCAGTCAGTCATTTAGACTAGAATACAGCTAGAATATACCTCCCACAACCAGTCAGTCATTTAGACTAGAATACAGCTAGAATATACCTCCCACAACCAGTCAGTCATTTAGACTAGAATACAGCTAGAATATACCTCCCACAACCAGTCAGTCATTTAGACTAGAATACAGCTAGAATATACCTCCCACAACAGTCAGTCATTTAGACTAGAATACAGCTAGAATATACCTCCCACAACCAGTCAGTCATTTAGACTAGAATACAGCTAGAATATACCTCCCACAACCAGTCAGTCATTTAGACTAGAATACAGCTAGAATATACCTCCCACAACCAGTCAGTCATTTAGACTAGAATACAGCTAGAATATACCTCCCACAACCAGTCAGTCATTTAGACTAGAATACAGCTAGAATATACCTCCCTCAACCAGTCAGTCATTTAGACTAGAATACAGCTAGAATATACCTCCCACAACCAGTCAGTCATTTAGACTAGAATACAGCTAGAATATACCTCCCACAACCAGTCAGTCATTTAGACTAGAATACAGCTAGAATATACCTCCCTCAACCAGTCAGTCATTTAGACTAGAATACAGCTAGAATATACCTCCCACAACCAGTCAGTCATTTAGACTAGAATACAGCTAGAATATACCTCCCACAACCAGTCAGTCATTTAGACTAGAATACAGCTAGAATATACCTCCCACAACCAGTCAGTCATTTAGACTAGAATACAGCTAGAATATACCCCTCCCACAACCAGTCAGTCATTTAGACTAGAATACAGCTAGAATATACCTCCCACAACCAGTCAGTCATTTAGACTAGAATACAGCTAGAATATACCTCCCACAACCAGTCAGTCATTTAGACTAGAATACTGCTAGAATATACCTCCCACAACCAGTCAGTCATTTCTACTAGAATACAGCTAGAATATACCTCCCACAACCAGTCAGTCATTTAGACTAGAATACAGCTAGAATATTGCTCCCACAACCAGTCAGTCATTTAGACTAGAATACAGCTAGAATATACCTCCCACAACCAGTCAGTCATTTAGACTAGAATACAGCTAGAATATACCTCCCTCAACCAGTCAGTCATTTAGACTAGAATATACCTCCCACAACCAGTCAGTCATTTAGACTAGAATACAGCTAGAATATACCTCCCACAACCAGTCAGTCATTTAGACTAGAATACAGCTAGAATATACCTCCCACAACCAGTCAGTCATTTAGACTAGAATACAGCTAGAATATACCTCCCACAACCAGTCAGTCATTTAGACTAGAATACAGCTAGAATATACCTCCCACAACCAGTCAGTCATTTAGACTAGAATACAGCTAGAATATACCTCCCACAACCAGTCAGTCATTTAGACTAGAACACAGCTAGAATATACCTCCCACAACCAGTCAGTCATTTAGACTAGAATACAGCTAGAATATACCTCCCACAACCAGTCAGTCATTTAGACTAGAACACAGCTAGAATATACCTCCCACAACCAGTCAGTCATTTAGACTAGAATACAGCTAGAATATACCTCCCACAACCAGTCAGTCATTTAGACTAGAATACAGCTAGAATATTGCTCCCACAACCAGTCAGTCATTTAGACTAGAATACAGCTAGAATATACCTCCCACAACCAGTCAGTCATTTAGACTAGAATACAGCTAGAATATACCTCCCTCAACCAGTCAGTCATTTAGACTAGAATATACCTCCCACAACCAGTCAGTCATTTAGACTAGAATACAGCTAGAATATACCTCCCACAACCAGTCAGTCATTTAGACTAGAATACAGCTAGAATATACCTCCCACAACCAGTCAGTCATTTAGACTAGAATACAGCTAGAATATACCTCCCACAACCAGTCAGTCATTTAGACTAGAATACAGCTAGAATATACCTCCCACAACCAGTCAGTCATTTAGACTAGAATACAGCTAGAATATACCTCCCACAACCAGTCAGTCATTTAGACTAGAACACAGCTAGAATATACCTCCCACAACCAGTCAGTCATTTAGACTAGAATACAGCTAGAATATACCTCCCACAACCAGTCAGTCATTTAGACTAGAACACAGCTAGAATATACCTCCCACAACCAGTCAGTCATTTAGACTAGAATACAGCTAGAATATACCTCCCACAACCAGTCAGTCATTTATACTAGAATACAGCTAGAATATACCTCCCACAACCAGTCAGTCATTTAGACTAGAATACAACTAGAATATACCTCCCACAACCAGTCAGTCATTTAGACTAGAACACAGCTAGAATATACCTCCCACAACCAGTCAGTCATTTAGACTAGAATACAGCTAGAATATACCTCCCACAACCAGTCAGTATTTTAGACTAGAATACAGCTAGAATATACCTCCCACAACCAGTCAGTCATTTAGACTAGAATACAGCTAGAATATTCCTCCCACAACCAGTCAGTCATTTAGACTAGAATACAGCTAGAATATACCTCCCACAACCAGTCAGTCATTTAGACTAGAATACAGCTAGAATATACCTCCCACAACCAGTCAGTCATTTAGACTAGAATACAGCTAGAATATACCTCCCACAACCAGTCCGTCATTTAGACTAGAATACAGCTAGAATATACCTCCCACAACCAGTCAGTCATTTAGACTAGAATACAGCTAGAATATACCTCCCACAACCAGTCAGTCATTTAGACTAGAATACAGCTAGAATATACCTCCCACAACCAGTCCGTCATTTAGACTAGAATACAGCTAGAATATACCTCCCACAACCAGTCCGTCATTTAGACTAGAATACAGCTAGAATATACCTCCCACAACCAGTCAGTCATTTAGACTAGAATACAGCTAGAATATACCTCCCACAACCAGTCAGTCATTTAGACTAGAATACAGCTAGAATATACCTCCCACAACCAGTCAGTCCCCAAAAGAAAACATGCAAAAGTTATCTAGAATGGCTAGCAGCAGGTAAGGAACAGGAGCTTATTAAAACAACGGAACAGGAGCTTATTAAAACAACGGAACAGGAGCTTATTAAAACAACGGAACAGGAGCTTATTAAAACAACGGAACATGAGCTTATTAAAACAACGGAACAGGAGCTTATTAAAACAACGGAACAGGAGCTTATTAAAACAACGGAACAGGAGCTTATTAAAACAACGGAACAGGGGCGGAGAAAAAACAATGGTCTGGGTAACGCTGCGGTTATTTAGTTTTACAAGGTCATTTTCCTTCCTTAGGATGTTTCCTGTCTGACACTGGGGATGTTTCCTGTCTGACACTGGGGATGTTTCCTGTCTGATACTTGGGATGTTTCCTGTCTGACACTTGGGATGTTTCCTGTCTGACACTTGGGATGTTTCCTCTCTGACACTGGGGATGTTTCCTGTCTGACACTGGGAATGTTTCCTGTCTGATACTTGGGATGTTTCCTGTCTGACACTTGGGATGTTTCCTCTCTGACACTGGGGATGTTTCCTGTCTGACACTGGGGATGTTTCCTGTCTGACACTGGGGATGTTTCCTGTCTGATACTTGGGATGTTTCCTGACTGATACTTGGGATGTTTCCTGTCTGATACTTGGGATGTTTCCTGTCTGATACTTGGGATGTTTCCTGTCTGATACTTGGGATGTTTCCTGTCTGACACTTGGGATGTTTCCTGTCTGACACTTGGGATGTTTCCTCTCTGACACGTGGGATGTTTCCTGTCTGACACTGGGGATGTTTCCTGTCTGATACTTGGGATGTTTCCTGACTGATACTTGGGATGTTTCCTGTCTGATACTTGGGATGTTTCCTGTCTGATACTTGGGATGTTTCCTGTCTGATACTTGGGATGTTTCCTGTCTGACACTTGGGATGTTTCCTGTCTGACACTGGGGATGTTTCCTGTCTGATACTTGGGATGTTTCCTGTCTGATACTTGGGATGTTTCCTGTCTGATACTTGGGATGTTTCCTGTCTGATACTTGGGATGTTTCCTTTCTGACACTACAGAGAACCATGTTCTACTAACTGAACTACAGAGGACCATGTTCTACTAACTGAACTACAGAGGACCATGTTCTACCAATTGAACTACAGAGGACCATGTTCTACTAACTGAACTACAGAGGACCATGTTCTACTAACTGACCTACAGAGGACCATGTTCTACTAACTGAACTACAGAGGACCATGTTCTACCAATTGAACTACAGAGGACCATGTTCTACTAACTGAACTACAGAGGACCATGTTCTACTAACTGACCTACAGAGGACCATGTTCTACTAACTGACCTACAGAGGACCATGTTCTACTAACTGAACTACAGAGGGCCATGTTCTACTAACTGAACTACAGAGGGCCATGTTCTACTAACTGAACTACAGAGGACCATGTTCTACTAACTGAACTACAGAGGACCATGTTCTACTAACTGAACTACAGAGGACCATGTTCTACTAACTGAACTACAGAGGACCATGTTCTACTAACTGAACTACAGAGGACCATGTTCTACTGACTGAACTACAGAGGACTATGTTCTACTGACTGAACTACAGAGGACCATGTTCTACTAACTGAACTACAGAGGACCATGTTCTACTAACTGAACTACAGAGGACCATGTTCTACTAACTGACCTACAGAGGACCATGTTCTACTAACTGACCTACAGAGGACCATGTTCTACTAACTGACCTACAGAGGACCATGTTCTACTAACTGAACTACAGAGGGCCATGTTCTACTAACTGAACTACAGAGGGCCATGTTCTACTAACTGAACTACAGAGGACCATGTTCTACTAACTGAACTACAGAGGACCATGTTCTACTAACTGAACTACAGAGGACCATGTTCTACTAACTGACCTACAGAGGACCATGTTCTACTAACTGACCTACAGAGGACCATGTTCTACTAACTGAACTACAGAGGACCATGTTCTACTAACTGAACTACAGAGGACCATGTTCTACTAACTGAACTACAGAGGACCATGTTCTACTAACTGAACTACAGAGGACCATGTTCTACTAACTGAACTACAGAGGACCATGTTCTACTAACTGAACTACAGAGGACCATGTTCTACTAACTGAACTACAGAGGTGGTAAGAGAAATGTACAGTTTTACAGCTAATTTCCAACATTTCTACACATTTTGCCATAGGAGGCAAATGTTGACAGTTTTTACACTGAACAAAAATATTTACACAACATGTAAAGTGTTGGTCCCATGTTTCATGATCTGAAATAAAAGATCCCAGATATTTTACATTTTCAAAAAAGCTTATTTCTCTCAAATTTGTGCACAAATGTGTTTACATCCCTGTTAGTGAACATTTCTCCTTTGCCAAGATAATCCATCCACCTGACAGGTGTGGCATATCAGTAATTTGATTAAACAGCATGATCATTACACAGGTGCACCTTGTGCTGGGGGGCAATAAAAGGCCACTCAAAAATGTGCCGTTTTGTCACACAACACAATGCCACTGATGTCTCAAGTTTTAAGGGAGTGTGC
Source organism: Salvelinus namaycush (assembly GCF_016432855.1). Lineage (NCBI taxonomy): Eukaryota > Metazoa > Chordata > Actinopteri > Salmoniformes > Salmonidae > Salvelinus > Salvelinus namaycush. Next base: position 5,637,171 of record NC_052341.1, on the reverse strand, counting down.
AATTGACATGCTGACTGTTGGAATGTCCACCAGAGCTGTTGCCAGAGAATTCAAAGTACATTTCTCTACCATAAGCCTCCTCCTGTCGTTTTATACAATTTTGCAGTACCTCCAACCGGCCTCACAGCCACAGACCATGTGACCACACCAGCCCAGGACCTCCAGCTTCTTCAGGCGGGATCGTCTGAGGACAAACCGGGGGTTTGCACATCCGAAGAGTTTCAGCACAAAATATTAGAAACTGTCTCAGGGAAGCTCATCTGCGTGCTCGTCGTCCTCACCAGGGTCATGACCTGACTGTAGTTCGGCGTCGTAACCGACTTCAGAGGGCAAATGCTCACCTTCGGTGGCTACTGGAACACTGGGGAAATGTTCTCTTCACAGATGAATCCCGGTTTTAACTGTACCGTGCAGATGGCAGACAGCGTGTATGGCGTTGAGTGGGCGAGTGGTTTGCTGATGTCAACGTTGTGAACAGAGAGCCCCATGGTGGCGGTGGGGTTATGGTATGGGCAGGCGTAAGTTACGGACAACAAACACAATTGCATTTTATCTATATCAATTTTAATGCACAGAGATACCGTGAAGAGATTCTGAGGCCCATTGTCGTGCCATTCATTCATCGCCATCACCTCATGTTTCAGCATGATAATGCACGGCCCCATGTAACAAGGATCTGTTCAGAATTCCTGGAAGCTGAAAATGTCCCAGTTCTTCCATGGCCTGCATACTCACCAGACATGTCACCCATTGAGCATGTTTGGGATGCTCTGGATCGACGTGTACGACAGCGTGTTCCAGTTCCCGCCAATATCCAGCAACTTCACACAGCCATTGAAGAGGAGTGGGACAACATTCCACAGGCCACCAATCAACAGCCTGATCAACTCTATGTGAAGGAGATGTGTCACGCTGCATAAGGCAAATGATGGTCACACCAGATACTGACTGGTTTTCTGATCCACGGCCCCTGCCCTTTTTATAAAGGTATCTGTGAAACAACATTCATATCTGTATTCCCAGTCATGATATTCATAGATTAGGGGCTAAATTATTTATTACAATTGATTGATTTCCTCATATGAACTGTGACTCAGTAAAATCTGAAATTGTGGCATGTTGCATTTATATTTTTGTTCAGTGTACATGACAACTGATGATTGATGGGCCCCCACCCCGGTCGGTAATTCAACCATGCTGACTACAAGGTTAGATAACTGATGATCGATGGCCCCCACCCCGGTCGGTAATTCAACCATGTTGACTACAAGGTTAGATAACTGATGATCGATGGGCCCCCACCCCGGTCGGTAATTCAACCATGCTGACGACAAGGTTAGATAACTGATGATCAATGGGCCCCCACCCCGGTCGGTAATTCCACCATGCTGACGACAAGGTTAGATAACTTGCCACTCCATTGATTTACCATTCTAAAAAAACTGACTAAATAAGTGACTGCTGTTGAAATAAACCTAGTTTCTAAATATGTATAAATATTTCTAAATGTATATTTCATATTTATACTGCTATTCTAACTCTCAACAGGAAGTTGAGACCCCGACAGAGTTCCGAACAAATGTCATATATATATATATATATACACTGCTCAAAAAAATAAAGGGAACACTTAAACAACACAATGTAACTCCAAGTCAATCACACTTCTGTGAAATCAAACTGTCCACTTAGGAAGCAACACTGATTGACAATAAATTTCACATGCTGTTGTGCAAATGGGATAGACAAAAGGTGGAAATTATAGGCAATTAGCAAGACACCCCCAATAAAGGAGTGGTTCTGCAGGTGGTGACCACAGACCACTTCTCAGTTCCTATGCTTCCTGGCTGATGTTTTGGTCACTTTTGAATGCTGGCGGTGCTTTCACTCTAGTGGTAGCATGAGACGGAGTCTACAACCCACACAAGTGGCTCAGGTAGTGCAGCTCATCCAGGATGGCACATCAATGCGAGCTGTGGCAAGAAGGTTTGCTGTGTCTGTCAGCATAGTGTCCAGAGCATGGAGGCGCTACCAGGAGACAGGCCAGTACATCAGGAGACGTGGAGGAGGCCGTAGGAGGGCAACAACACAGCAGCAGGACCGCTACCTCCGCCTTTGTGCAAGGAGGAGCACTGCCAGAGCCCTGCAAAATGACCTCCAGCAGGCCACAAATGTGCATGTGTCTGCTCAAACGGTCAGAAACAGACTCCATGAGGGTGGTATGAGGGCTGGCCGCCCGGCCAAACTGAGCAATCGGGGGAGAAGGGCCTTGGTCAGGGAGGTGACCAAGAACCCGATGGTCACTCTGACAGAGCTCCAGAGTTCCTATGTGGAGATGGGAGAACCTTCCAGAAGGACAACCATCTCTGCAGCACTCCACCAATCAGGCCTTTATGGTAGAGTGGCCAGATGGAAGCCACTCCTCAGTAAAAGGCACATGACAGCCTGCTTGGAGTTTGCCAAAAGGCACCTAAAGACTCACAGACCACGAGAAACAAGATTCTCTGGTCTGATGAAACCAAGATTGAAGTCTTTGGCCTGAATGCCAAGCGTCACTTCTGGAGGAAACCTGGTTTCTAGAGTGTACGGCTCTCTTATGAGGACAACCAGACTCTCTCTCTCTCTCTTTACCCTCTGTCTGTTCCTCTCAGTGGGGTAGTGTTATGAGGATCACCAGACTTTCTGTCTGTACCTCACAGTGGGGTAGTGTTATGAGGACCACCAGACCCTCTGTCTGTACCTCACAGTGGGGTAGTGTTATGAGGACCACCAGACCCTCTGTCTGTACCTCACAGTGGGGTAGTGTTGTGAGGACCACCAGACTCTCTGTCTGTACCCTCTGTCTGTTCCTCACAGTGGGGTAGTGTTATGAGGACCACCAGACCCTCTGTCTGTACCTCACAGTGGGGTAGTGTTGTGAGGATCACCAGACTCTCTGTCTGTACCCTCTGTCTGTTCCTCACAGTGGGGTAGTGTTATGAGGACCACCAGACTCTCTGTCTCTCTCTTTACCCTCTGTCTGTTCCTCTCAGTGGGGTAGTGTTATGAGGATCACCAGACTCTCTGTCTGTACCTCACAGTGGGGTAGTGTTGTGAGGATCACCAGACTCTCTGTCTGTACCCTCTGTCTGTTCCTCACAGTGGGGTAGTGTTATGAGGACCACCAGACTCTCTGTCTGTTCCTCTCAGTGGGGTAGTGTTATGAGGATCACCAGACTCTCTCTCTTTACCCTCTGTCTGTACCTCACAGTGGGGTAGTGTTATGAGGACCACCAGACTCTCTGTCTGTACCTCACAGTGGGGTAGTGTTGTGAGGACCACCAGACTCTCTCTCTTTACCCTCTGTCTGTTCCTCACAGTGGGGTAGTGTTATGAGGATCACCAGACTCTCTGTCTGTTCCTCACAGTGGGGTAGTGTTGTGAGGACCACCAGACTCTCTCTCTTTACCCTCTGTCTGTTCCTCACAGTGGGGTAGTGTTATGAGGACCACCAGACTCAATTCAATTCAATTCAATTCAATTCAAGGGGCTTTATTGGCATGGGAAACATGTGTTAACATTGCCAAAGCAAGTGAGGTAGATATTATACAAAAGTGAAATAAACAATACAAATTAACAGTAAACATTACACATACAGAAGTTTCAAAACAATAAAGACATTACAAATGTTATATTATATATATACAGTGTTATAACAATGTACAAATGGTTAAAGCACACAAGTTAAAATAAATAAGCATAAATATGGGTTGTATTTACAATGGTGTTTGTTCTTCACTGGTTGCCCTTTTCTTGTGGCAACAGGTCACAAATCTTGCTGCTGTGATGGCACACTGTGGAATTTCTCCCAGTAGATATGGGAGTTTATCAAAATTGGATTTGTTTTCAAATTCTTTGTGGATCTGTGTAATCTGTGGGAAATATGTCTCTCTAATATGGTCATACATTGGGCAGGAGGTTAGGAAGTGCAGCTCAGTTTCCACCTCATTTTGTGGGCAGTGAGCACATAGCCTGTCTTCTCTTGAGAGCCATGTCTGCCTACGGCGGCCTTTCTCAATAGCAAGGCTATGCTCACTGAGTCTGTACATAGTCAAAGCTTTCCTTAAGTTTGGGTCAGTCACAGTGGTCAGGTATTCTGCCACTGTGTACTCTCTGTTTAGGGCCAAATAGCATTCTAGTTTGCTCTGTTTTTTTGTTAATTCTTTCCAATGTGTCAAGTAATTATCTTTTTGTTTTCTCATGATTTGGTTGGGTCTAATTGTGCTGTTGTCCTGGGGCTCTGTGGGGTGTGTTTGTGTTTGTGAACAGAGCCCTAGGACCAGCTTGCTTAGGGGACTCTTCTCCAGGTTCATCTCTCTGTAGGTGATGGCTTTGTTATGGAAGGTTTGGGAATCGCTTCCTTTTAGGTGGTTGTAGAATTTAACGGCTCTTTTCTGGATTTTGATAATTAGTGGGTATCGGCCTAATTCTGCTCTGCATGCATTATTTGGTGTTCTACGTTGTACACGGAGGATATTTTTGCAGAATTTTGCATGCAGAGTCTCAATTTGGTGTTTGTCCCATTTTGTGAAATCTTGGTTGGTGAGCGGACCCCAGACCTCACAACCATAAAGGGCAATGGGCTGTATGACTGATTCAAGTATTTTTAGCCAGATCCTAATTGGTATGTTGAAATTTATGTTCCTTTTGATGGCATAGAAGGCCCTTCTTGCCTTGTCTCTCAGATCGTTCACAGCTTTGTGGAAGTTACCTGTGGCGCTGATGTTTAGGCCGAGGTATGTATAGTTTTTTGTGTGCTCTAGGGCAACAGTGTCTAGATGGAATTTGTGGTCCTGGCGACTGGACCTTTTTTGGAACACCATTATTTTGGTCTTACTGAGATTTACTGTCAGGGCCCAGGTCTGACAGAATCTGTGCAGAAGATCTAGGTGCTGCTGTAGGCCCTCCTTGGTTGGTGACAGAAGCACCAGATCATCAGCAAACAGTAGACATTTGACTTCAGAGTCTAGTAGGGTGAGGCCGGGTGCTGCAGACTGTTCTAGTGCCCGCGCCAATTCGTTGATATATATGTTGAAGAGGGTGGGGCTTAAGCTGCATCCCTGTCTCACCCCACGACCCTGTGTGAAGAAATGTGTGTGTTTTTTGCCAATTTTAACTGCACACTTGTTGTTTGTGTACATGGATTTTATAATGTCGTATGTTTTACCCCCAACACCACTTTCCATCAATTTGTATAGCAGACCCTCATGCCAAATTGAGTCGAAGGCTTTTTTGAAGTCAACAAAGCATGAGAAGACTTTGCCTTTGTTTTGGTTTGTTTGGTTGTCAATTAGGGTGTGTAGGGTGAATACATGGTCTGTTGTACGGTAATTTGGTAAAAAGCCAATTTGACATTTGCTCAGTACATTGTTTTCATTGAGGAAATGTACGAGTCTGCTGTTAATGATAATGCAGAGGATTTTCCCAAGGTTACTGTTGACGCATATTCCACGGTAGTTATTGGGGTCAAATTTGTCTCCACTTTTGTGGATTGGGGTGATCAGTCCTTGGTTCCAAATATTGGGGAAGATGCCAGAGCTAAGGACGATGTTAAAGAGTTTTAGTATAGCCAATTGGAATTTGTTGTCTGTATATTTGATCATTTCATTAAGGATACCATCAACACCACAGGCCTTTTTGGGTTGGAGGGTTTTTATTTTGTCCTGTAACTCGTTCAAGGTAATTGGAGAATCCAGTGGGTTCTGGTAGTCTTTAATAGTTGATTCTAGGATTTGTATTTGATCATGTATATGTTTTTGCTCTTTATTCTTTGTTATAGAGCCAAAAAGATTGGAGAAGTGGTTTACCCATACATCTCCATTTTGGATAGATAATTCTTCGTGTTGTTGTTTGTTTAGTGTTTTCCAATTTTCCCAGAAGTGGTTAGAGTCTATGGATTCTTCAATTACATTGAGCTGATTTCTGACGTGCTGTTCCTTCTTTTTCCGTAGTGTATTTCTGTATTGTTTTAGTGATTCACCATAGTGAAGGCGTAGACTCAGGTTTTCTGGGTCTCTATGTTTTTGGTTGGACAGGTTTCTCAATTTATTTCTTAGATTTTTGCATTCTTCATCAAACCATTTGTCATTGTTGTTCATTTTCTTTGGTTTTCTATTTGAGATTTTTAGATTTGACAGGGAAGCTGAGAGGTCAAATATACTGTTAAGATTTTCTACTGCCAAGTTTACACCTTCACTATTGCAGTGGAACGTTTTACCCAGGAAGTTGTCTAAAAGGGATTGAATTTGCTGTTGTCTAATTGTGTTTTGGTAGGTTTCCAAACTGCATTCCTTCCATCTATAGCATTTCTTAATGTTACTCAGTTCCTTTGGCTTTGATGCCTCATGATTGAGTATTGCTCTGTTCAAGTAGACTGTGATTTTGCTGTGGTCTGATAGGGGTGTCAGTGGGCTGACTGTGAACGCTCTGAGAGACTCTGGGTTGAGGTCAGTGATAAAGTAGTCTACAGTGCTACTGCCAAGAGATGAGCTATAGGTGAACCTACCATAGGAGTCCCCTCGAAGCCTACCATTGACTATGTACATACCCAGCGTGCGACAGAGCTGCAGGAGTTGTGACCCGTTTTTGTTGGTTATGTTGTCATAGTTGTGCCTAGGGGGGCATATGGGGGAGGGAATGCTGTCACCTGCAGGCAGGTGTTTGTCCCCCTGTGTGCTGAGGGTGTCAGGTTCTTGTCCAGTTCTGGCATTTAGGTCGCCACAGACTAATTCATGTCCCTGGGCCTGGAAATGATTGATTTCCTCCTTCAGGATGGAGAAGCTGTCTTCATTAAAGTATGGGGATTCTAGTGGGGGGATATAGGTAGCACACAGGAGGACATTTTTCTCTGTTAAGATAATTTCCTTTTGAATTTCTAGCCAAATGTAAAATGTTCCTGTTTTGATTAATTTAATAGAGTGAGTTAGGTCTGCTCTATACCAAATTAGCATTCCCCCTGAGTCCCTTCCCTGTTTCACACCTGGTAGTTTGGTGGATGGGACTACCAGCTCTCTGTAACCTAGAGGGCAACCAGTGGGTCCGTCTCCTCTGTACCAGGTTTCTTGCAGGATGACAATGTCTGCATTACCGATTTCTTTGGTGAAGTCCGGGTTCCTGCTCTTTAGGCCAAAGGCAGATGACCTCAGGCCTTGGATATTCCAGGATGATATAGTGAAGGCTTTTTGTTCCATAAAGTTGTTGGTCGTGGTTTGGCCTCAGGCCAGTAAGTGTGAGCAGAGCCTGCTGAGCATCTGGTACATGCCGTTGGCTTGGGCGAGTGTAAGAGTGGGGGTTGGGCCTGTTTGCCCGCTCACTACCTGGGCGTATGTGTGACTTCCATGTTGATGCCCTCTCTGCGGGGGTGGGGTGCATGGGGTGGGCAGGAGTGGCATAGGTCTGATCTGAGGGGGCATAAATGGGGTGTGGGCATGGTTGATGTGGGGGGGTGTTGATTGGTTGGGGTGGGGGTGTGTCTGGGGGTGCTGTGGTCTGGATGTAGGTCCTCTTGGCGTGGGTCCTCTATGTGTAGGTCCAGGGTGGGGTGCTGAAGGTCTTGGAGGGTGTCTCGCTGGTCTGGGTGGGGTGTCTATTGATCTGTTGCTCCTGTGTGAAGTGTTGGGGCTGCGTTTGAGAGCGATGTCCTTTAGAGTCCGGGCAAAGGTGGGCACTGCTGCCTTGTAGAGGTGGACCTGGTCATAGAGGCTGTTCAAGTCCAGGGTGGAGTGGTGGGCCAGGAAAACATTTGGTTTTGAGGCACAGTCACGGGAGATGCTTGCGTTTACCCGCTGTATTGTAGCAGGGTGGAAGTCTTTTCGTGGTAGCAGGGTGGAGATAACCACTTGTGCATTGGGGAAAGTAGAAGAAGCTTTTTCAATCACTCCCTTCAGTGCTGTGGCCACCCTTTCCTGCTGTGCTCTCAGGTCGTTTGTGCCTGTGTGTATTATTATGTGGCTAGGTGAGCCTAGTTTGTCCTCAGACAGAAGGTCTAGGGCGCACTGGGTGTTTGGACACCAGAGTTTAGACACACTGTGTTTGGGAAAAAGTTTTTTTTCTTCTATAAATTTCCCATTTGAGTCCATAAGGAGAAAAATCTGTGTCTTGTGTTTGTCCTCAGTGGGTGTGGGGGGGTTGTCAGGAGGGCTATCAGGGTGGCTGACAGGGGGGGTGCTCAGGGGGGGTGAGAGCTGCTGGGCTTGGGGTTTTTCTTTTGTCTGTTCTGCTGTGATGTTGACTCTATGGTCAGGGTCTGGTGTGGACTGTTCTGCTGTGGTGTCGAGACTTTTGTCGGGTGATGAGGTGGGCTGTTCTGCTGGCTTCTCTGTGGGGATGGCCACCTCCCTAGTGGGTTGTTCTCTGTCACATGCCATCCCCCTCAACCTCTCCTCCAGCAGTCTGATCCTCTCCTCCATCCCCCTCTCCCTCTCCTCCAGCAGTCTGATCCTCTCCTCTAGTGCTCTGTTCTGCTCCTGCTCCTGCTTCTGCTCTTTCTCCAGTTGAAGTTGTCTCTTAACTGTCCAGAGTCCAGATGTGTCTCTCTCCACCTCCAGCTCTCCTGGTCTGGTTAAGGGGGTGTTGTTGTGCTGGACTGTTGTCTGGGTCTGTGCTGACTGGAGTGTAATCACCTGCTGTTCCAGCTCAACCTGCCTTACCTCCAGCTGGGTGAATTTATCCTTCATTTCAATGAGGGAGAAGTGCTCTGTACTGGGAGGTTGACTGTCTGCTGAGGGTTGCTCGTCTGTGGGGTTATATGATGAAGAGTTTTGGTCTGACCCGCTTGGGGTGGGGGTATCTTTATCAAGGGAGAGCTTCTCCTGCTGGGCTAATTCTTTGATTAGGTGAAAGTCCAGCTGAAACTGTTTGGGGTTGCCCTGTACCAATACTGTTCCAGACTTATATAGATTTATGTTAGCTGACTCAGAGTCCTCGTTGTCAAGTATCCTGAGTTTCCACCCCTCGTTAACCCCCCCCCTCTCTTAACAGAGGGGTAGTGTGCTAATATAGCACTGTGCCATGCCAGGGGATGGTTTGTGTGGAAGATAAGGTTGCTGATGTTCCCATTTTTGTAATAGTCAGCAAAAAGTGTCTCTTGATTTTCCATAAGGAGCTTCATTTTGTGCTCTTTTCTTGCCTTGTCATTCTTTACACTCCCAGGGTACTGTATTTTAATTACCTCTGAACAGCAGGAGGGAGCTTCTAAGGCCTCTCCATTTGGTTTGGGTAGACTATTCGACTCTCCTGCCATTGTTGGGCTAATGGTCTTTGACACCTCTCACTTGACACGTCAGTGCTAGTTGAAGCTGTATCAAGCTTGGCAATTATGTTTCATTCAATGCTTATGAAGTAATGTCATGTATTTTTCTTCTTGGCTTTTGGCAATAGAATATAGTTTCAGACTAAACATTACTCACTCAGTTCCAGGTTGGGTGGTGTTTTCAGGTTACTGTTGTTTTCCAGAGAATTTGCTGTGTAATAATCCTTGGTAGTTGTGAATCTTTCAGGTGATTCCGTAATTCCGTCCAAAATCAGGTTGTAGGTTTTGAGTTTTGATTTGAATTTAGGGTTATGTTGTAGAGGGTAGCATCCTGTATGTGTTCCTGACAAAAAATCCAAGTTTAACTAACTCTAAATCTATATTTTTTAAAGAAAATGCTGAAAAATGCAGGAGCTCATCTGATCATGACCTCTCTCTCTCTCTCTCTCTCTCTCTCTTCAGACTCTCTGTCTGTTCCTCACAGTGGGGTAGTGTTATGAGGATCACCAGACTCTCTGTCTGTTCCTCACAGTGGGGTAGTGTTGTGAGGATCACCAGACTCTCTGTCTGTACCTCACAGTGGGGTAGTGCCCTGTCCTTTCCTGTCTGTCTTTTTCTTTCTCTAGCTTTCTGCCTCTGTAACCCCCTCATGTTTCTACCAGTGTTCCTCTCTGAGCCAAGTTTACCCAGTATAAACCCCCAAAGTCTCTCTCTCTCTCTAGTTCTATTTGTGAAATGGGTAAATGTCTCTGCAGCACATTTCCACAGAAGGCGGATTCTGTGTGCAGATTATAATAATTTACATTAATTATACAGTGATAAACCAGGATCTCTCTCTTTCTCTCCTGGCCTCCTTTCTCAGATACTGTTCTCTCTTTCTCTGGTGCATCTCATTTATCACCCTCTGTTTCCCTCCTCTATTCTGTCTGTTTCCCTCCTCTATTCTGTCTGTTTCCCTCCTCTATTCTCTCTGTTTCCCTCCTCTATTCTCTCTGTTTCCCTCCTCTATTCCCTCTGTTTCCCTCCTCTATTCCCTCTGTTTCCCTCCTCTATTCTCTCTGTTTCCCTCCTCTATTCTCTCTGTTTCCCTCCTCTATTCTCTCTGTTTCCCTCCTCTATTCCCTCTGTTTCCCTCCTCTATTCCCTCTGTTTCCCTCCTCTATTCTCTCTGTTTCCCTCCTCTATTCTCTCTGTTTCCCTCCTCTATTCTGTCTGTTTCCCTCCTCTATTCTCTCTGTTTCCCTCCTCTATTCTCTCTGTTTCCCTCCTCTATTCTCTCTGTTTCCCTCCTCTATTCTCTCTGTTTCCCTCCTCTATTCCCTCTGTTTCCCTCCTCTATTCTCTCTGTTTCCCTCCTCTATTCTGTCTGTTTCCCTCCTCTATTCTCTCTGTTTCCCTCCTCTATTCTCTCTGTTTCCCTCCTCTATTCTCTCTGTTTCCCTCCTCTATTCTGTCTGTTTCCCTCCTCTATTCTGTCTGTTTCCCTCCTCTATTCTGTCTGTTTCCCTCCTCTATTCTCTCCATTTCCCTCTTTTATTCTCCCTATTTCCATTGTTCTTTCTCTCCCCTTTCCTACTTTACTCCCTCTATCCCTTCTTCTCTCTCTTCTTTTACACTCTCTCTCCTTCCTCGTTTCCTTTCTGTCGCTGTTTTGGAGTGTTGTGATCAATGGTCCTCAGAGAGGCTCATGGGCTTTTCATGACCTTGTTTTCATCTCTTCTGTTTCGACCCCCAGGCTGTTTCTGTCTGCTATCATCTCTCTTCCTCTCCTTTCCTCTCCTCGTTCTCTGTCTCAGCCCCCAGGCTGTTTCTTTTTTTATTTTTATTTTTTATTTTATCCCATTTTCTCCCCAATGTTCGTGGTATCCAATCGCTAGTAATTACTATCTTGTCTCATCGCTACAACTCCCGTACGGGCTCGGGAGAGACGAAGGTTGAAAGCCATGCGTCCTCCGAAGCACAACCCAACCAAGCCGCACTGCTTCTTAACACAGCGCGCCTCCAACCCGGAAGCCAGCCGCACCAATGTGTCAGAGGAAACACCGTGTACCTGGCCCCCTTGGTTAGCGCGCACTGCGCCCGGCCCGCCACAGGAGTCGCTGGAGCGCGATGAGACAAGGATATCCCTACCGGCCAAACCCTCCCTAACCCGGACGACGCTATGCCAATTGTGCGTCGCCCCACGGACCTCCCGGTCGCGGCCGGCTGCGACAGAGCCTGGGCGCGAACCCAGAGACTCTGGTGGCGCAGTTAGCACTGCGATGCAGTGCCCTAGACCACTGCGCCACCCGGGAGGCGTCCAGGCTGTTTCTGTCTGCTATCATCTCTCTTCCTCTCCTTTCCTCTCCTCGTTCTCTGTCTCAGCCAGTCTCAAGTGGATAGACCTCTACTCTCATCTCTCTCTCTCCGTCTCAGCCAGTCTCAAGTGGATAGACCTCTACTCTCCTCTCTCATCTCTCTCTCTCCGTCTCAGTCAGTCTCAAGTGGATAGACCTCTACTCTCATCTCTCTCTCTCCGTCTCAGTCAGTCTCAAGTGGATAGACCTCTACTCTCCTCTCTCATGTCTCTCTCTCTGTCTCAGTCAGTCTCAAGTGGATAGACCTCTACTCTCCTCTCATCTCTCTCCGTCTCAGTCAGTCTCAAGTGGATAGACCTCTACTCTCCTCTCTCATCTCTCTCTCTCTCCGTCTCAGTCAGTCTCAAGTGGATAGACCTCTACTCTCCTCTCTCATCTCTCTCTCTCCGTCTCAGTCAGTCTCAAGTGGATAGACCTCTACTCTCATCAACTCCCAGGCTGCCTCCTGCTGCTTCCAGCTACCTCCTGCTGCCTCTCCAGCTTCCTCCCAGGCTGCCTCCTGCTGCTTCCAGCTACCTCCAGCTTCCTCCCAGGCTGCTTCCAGCTATCTCCAGCTTCATCCCAGGCTGCCTCCTGCTGCTTCCAGCTACCCCCTGCTGCCTCTCCAACTTCCTCCCAGGCTGCCTCCTGCTGCTTCCAGCTACCTCCAGCTTCCCCCCAGGCTGCATCCTGCTGCTTCCAGCTACCTCCTGCTGCCTCTCCAGCTTCCTCCCAGGCTGCCTCCTGCTGCTTCCAGCTACCTCCTGCTGCCTCTTCAGCTTCCTCCCAGGCTGCCTCCTGCTGCCTCTCCAGCTTCCTCCCAGGCTGCCTCCTGCTGCCTCTCCAGCTTCCTCCCAGGCTGCCTCCTGCTGCTTCCAGCTACCTCCAGCTTCCTCCCAGGCTGCCTCCTGCTGCTTCCAGCTTCCTCCCGGGCTGCATCCTGCTGCTTCCAGCTACCTCCTGCTGCCTCTCCATCCTCCTCCCAGGCTGCCTCCTGCTGCTTCCAGCTACCTCCTGCTGCCTCTTCAGCTTCCTCCCAGGCTGCCTCCTGCTGCCTCTCCAGCTTCCTCCCAAGCTGCCTCTGCAGCTTCCTCCCAGGCTGCCTCCTGCTGCCTCTTCAGCTTCCTCCCAGGCTGCCTCCTGCTGCTTCCAGCTACCTCCTGCTGCCTCTTCAGCTTCCTCCCAGGCTGCCTCCTGCTGCCTCTCCAGCTTCCTCCCAAGCTGCCTCTCCAGCTTCCTCCCAGGCTGCCTCCTGCTGCTTCCAGCTACCTCCTGCTGCCTCTTCAGCTTCCTCCCAGGCTGCCTCCTGCTGCCTCGCCAGCTTCCTCCCAAGCTGCCTCTGCAGCTTCCTCCCAGGCTGCCTCCTGCTGCCTCTCCAGCTACCTCCTGCTGCTTCCAGCTTCCTCCCAGGCTGCCTCCTGCTGCTTCCAGCTTCCTCCCAGGCTGCTTCCAGCTTCCTCCCAGGCTGCCTCCTGCTGCTTCCAGCTACCTCCAGCTTCCTCCCAGGCTGCCTCCTGCTGCTTCCAGCTACCTCCAGCTTCCTCCCAGGCTGCTTCCAGCTATCTCCAGCTTCCTCCCAGGCTGCCTCCTGCTGCTTCCAGCTACCCCCTGCTGCCTCTCCAGCTTCCTCCCAGGCTGCTTCCAGCTACCTCCTGCTGCCTCTCCAGCTTCCTCCCAGGCTGCCTCCTGCTGCCTCGCCAGCTTCCTCCCAAGCTGCCTCTGCAGCTTCCTCCCAGGCTGCCTCCTGCTGCCTCTCCAGCTACCTCCTGCTGCTTCCAGCATCCTCCCAGGCTGCCTCCTGCTGCTTCCAGCTACCTCCTGCTGCTTCCAGCTTCCTCCCAGGCTGCCTCCTTCTGCTTCCAGCTACCTCCAGCTTCCTCCCAGGCTGCCTCCTGCTGCTTCCAGCTACCTCCAGCTTCCTCCCAGGCTGCTTCCAGCTATCTCCAGCTTCATCCCAGGCTGCCTCCTGCTGCTTCCAGCTACCCCCTGCTGCCTTTCCAGCTTCCTCCCAGGCTGCTTCCAGCTACCTCCTGCTGCCTCTCCAGCTTCCTCCCAGGCTGCCTCCTGCTGCCTCTCCAGCTTCCTCTCCAGCTTCCTCCCAGGCTGCCTCCTGCTGCCTCTCCAGCTACCTCCTGCTGCTTCCAGCTTCCTCCCAGGCTGCCTCCTGCTGCTTCCAGCTACCTCCTGCTGCTTCCAGCTTCCTCCCAGGCTGCCTCCTGCTGCTTCCAGCTACCTCCAGCTTCCTCCCAGGCTGCTTCCAGCTATCTCCAACTTCCTCCCAGGCTGCCTCCTGCTGCTTCCAGCTACCCACTGCTGCCTCTCCAGCTTCCTCCCAGGCTGCTTCCAGCTACCTCCTGCTGCCTCTCCAGCTTCCTCCCAGGCTGCCTCCGGCTGCCTCTCCAGCTTCCTCCCAAGCTGCCTCTCCAGCTTCCTCCCAGGCTGCCTCCTGCTGCCTCTCCAGCTTCCTCCCAAGCTGCCTCTCCAGCTTCCTCCCAGGCTGCCTCTCCAGCTTCCTCCCAGGCTGCCCCCTGCTGCTTCCAGCTACCTCCTGCTACCTCTCCAGCTACCTCCTGCTGCCTCTCCAGCTGCCTCTCCAGCTACCTCCTGCTGCCTCTCCAGCTGCCTCTCCAGCTACCTCCTGCTGCCTCTCCAGCTGCCTCTCCAGCTGCCTCTCCAGCTACCTCCTGCTGCCTCTCCAGCTGCCTCTCCAGCTACCTCCTGCTGCCTCTCCAGCTGCCTCCTGCTTCCTCTCCAGCTACCTCCTTCTGCTTCCAGCTTCCTCCCAGGCTGCCTCCTGCTGCTTCCAGCTACCTCCTGCTGCTTCCAGCTTTCTCCCAGGCTACCTCCTGCTGCTTCCAGCTACCTCCAGCTTCCTCCCAGGCTGCCTCCTGCTGCTTCCAGCTACCTCCTGCTGCCTCTCCTGCTGCCTCCCAGGCTGCCTCCTGCTGTCTCTTCTGCTGCCTCTCCAGCTTCCTCCCAGGCTTCCTCCCAGGCTGCCTCTCCAGCTACCTCCTGCTGCCTCTCCAGCTACCTCCTGCTGCCTCTCCAGCTGCCTCTCCAGCTACCTCTCCAGCTGCCTCTCCAGCTACCTCCTGCTGCCTCTCCAGCTGCCTCTCCAGCTGCCTCTCCAGCTACCTCCTGCTGCCTCTCCAGCAACCTCATGCTGCCTCTCCAGCTGTCTCTCAGCTACATCCTGCTGCCTCTCCAGCTGCCTCTCCAGCTACCTCCTGCTGCCTCTCCTGCTGCCTCTCCTGCTGCCTCTCCTGCTGCCTCTCCTGCTGCCTCTCCAGCTGCCTCTCCTGCTGCCTCTCGCTGCCTCTCCAGCTACCTCCTGCCGCCTCTCCAGCTACCTCCTGCCGCCTCTCCAGCTACCTCCTGCTGCCTCTCCAGCTACCTCCTGCTGCCTCTCCAGCTACCTCCTGCTGCCTCTCCAGCTACCTCCTGCTGCCTCCTGCTGCCTCTCCAGCTGCGTCCCAGGCTGCCTCTCCTGTTCATGTGTCCACACCCCTTTTCCTATTTATTAGTCTTCTCTCTGCAGTCGTTCTAAATCTTCATTCTCTCGTTCTCTCTTTCCTCTTCTATCCCTCTCTCTCTCTCTCAGCCACTATGAATCATGCTGCTTGATTACTCTTGTGCAGTAATGCTAAATATTTTTAAGATGAATGCACTAACGAAGTCACTCTGAATAAGAGTCTCTGCTAAATGCCTCAATTGTAAATGTAACACTCTCGCTCTCTCTCTCTCTCTATCCCTCTCTTCTCTCGCTTTCCTTCATTCTTTAATTCTTTCTACTCTTCCATATCTCTCTCTCTCAGCCACGATGAAGCAGGTAGCTCGTACGGTGGCTAAAGTGGAGCTGTCTGATCATGTGTGTGACGTCGTGTTTGCTCTGTTCGACAGCGATGGTGAGTAGGCGTGTGAGTGTTCTTTATTGTTCCCTGACTAATGGTTATCTCTATTGTTAACTAATGAAAACAATATCGCTCTCTTTTTCTCCCTCTCCTTCCTTATTGTAATGCATATCTCCTTCCATCTGTCTGGCTGTCCTCTTATTCTCCTTCCATCTGTCTGTCTGTCTATCCTTTTATTCTCCTTCCATCTGTCTGTGTGTCCTCTTATTCTCCTTCCATCTGTCTGTCTGTCCTCTTATTCTCCTTCCATCTCTGTCTGTCCTCTTATTCTCCTTCCATCTGTCTGTCTGTCTATCCTTTTATTCTCCTTCCATCTGTCTGTGTGTCCTCTTATTCTCCTTCCATCTGTCTCTGTCCTCTTATTCTCCTTCCATCTGTCTGTCTGTCTGTCTGTCCTCTTATTCTCCTCCCATCTGTCTGTGTGTCCTCTTATTCTCCTTCCATCTGTCTGTCCTCTTATTCTCCTCCCATCTGTCTGTGTGTCCTCTTATTCTCCTCCCATCTTTCTGGCTGTCCTCTTATTCTCCTTCCATCTCTGTCTGTCCTTTTATTCTCCTCCCATCTGTCTGTGTGTCCTCTTATTCTCCTCCCATCTGTCTGTGTGTCCTCTTATTCTCCTTCCATCTGTATGTCCTCTTATTCTCCTTCCATCTGTCTGTCTGTCCTCTTATTCCCCTCCATCTGTCCTCTTATTCTCCTTCCATCTCTGTCTGTATGTCCTCCTATCTATCAATCCCTCTCTTCTTCTCTCTCTCTTTCCCCTTGATTGAATCCTCCCTCCAGGTAATGAAGAACTGAGTAATAAGGAGTTTGTAGCCATAATGAAGCAGCGTCTGATGCGAGGTCTAGAGAAACCTAAAGACATGGGTTTCACCCGGTTGGTACGAGCCATGTTGAAGTGTGCCCAAGACACCGCACGGGACTTCGCCTCTCCCAAACAGAATTAGAGACCTGTGTCTGTGTCTGTGTCTGTGTCTGTGTGTGTCTGTGTGTGTCTGTGTGTGTGTGTGTGTGTGTGTGTGTGTGTGTGTGTGTGTGTGTGTGTGTGTGTGTGTGTGTGTGTGTGTGTGTCTGTGTGTGTCTGTGTGTGTGTCTGTGTGTGTGTCTGTGTGTGTGTCTGTGTGGTCTACTCTACACAAAGACCAGCCCGAGGCTTCCATCCCCTTTCTTCTCTTCTTTTAAATGCCAACAACAGGCAACTATAACTCAGTATATCTCATCAGAACAAAGGGAGATTAAACTCATTAGGACCTCAGATATGATGGGAACATAATTAGTCACGTAATCTACTACAATGTGCTTTGTGCTTAGTTGGGCATTATACTGAGGACTGTATCTCAAATGGCACCCTATTCCCTATACCGTACCCTATTCCCTATACAGTACCCTATTCCCTATACCGTACCCTATTCCCTATACCGTACCCTATTCCCTATACGGTACATTTGAAAGTATTCAGACCCCTTGACTTTTTCCACATTTTGTAACGTTACAGCCTTATTCTAAAAATGGGTTAAATAGTTTTTTTCCCTCCTGAATGTACACACAATATGCCATAATGACAAAGCAAAAACAGTTTTTTTTAAATGTTCATTTACATGAGTATTCAGACCCTTTACTCAGTACTTTGGCAGAGATTACAGCCTCGAGTCTTCTTGGGTATGACGCTACAAGCTTGGCACACCTGTATTTGGGGAGTTTCTCCCATTCTTCTCTGCAGATCCTCTCAAGCTCTGTCAGGTTGGATGGGGAGCGTTGCTGCACAGCTATTTTCAGGTCTCTCCGGAGATGTTCGATCGGGTTCAAGTCCGGGTTCTGGCTGGGCCACTCAAGGACATTCAGAGACTTGTCCCGAAGCCACTCCTGCGTTTTCTTGGCTGTGTGCTTAGTGTCATTGTCCTGTTGGAAGGTGAACCTTCACCCCAGTCTGATGTTCTGAGCACTCTGGGGCAGGTTTTCATCAAGGATCTCTGTACTTTTCTCCATTCATCTTTCCCTCGATCCGGACTAGTCTTTCAGTCCCTGCCTCTGAAAAACATCCCCACAGCATGATGCTGCCACCACCATGCTTCACCGTAAGGATGGTGCCAGATTTCCTCCAGAAGTGACGCTTGGCATTCAGGCCAAAGAGTTCAATCTTGGTTTCATCAGACCAGGGAATCTTGTTTCTCGTGGTCTGAGAGTCTTTAGGTGTCTTGTGGAAAACTCCAAGTGGGCTGTCATGTGCCTTTTACTGAGGAGTGGCTTCCATCTGGCCACTCTACCATAAAAGCCTGATTGGTGGAGTGCTGAAGAGATGGTTGTCCTTCTGGAAGTTTCTCCCATCTCCACAGAGGAACTCTGGAGCTCTGTCAGAGTGACCATCAGGTTCTTGGTCACTTCCCTGACTAAGGCCCTTCTCCCCTGATTGCTCAGTTTGGCCGGGCGGCCAGCTCTAGGATGAGTCTTGGTGGTTCTAAACTTCTTCCATTTAAGAATGATGGAGGCAACTGTGTTCTTGGGGACCTTCCATGCTGCAGAAATGTTTTGGTAACCTTCCTCAGATCTGTGCCTCGACACAATCCTGTCTCGGAGCTCTACGGACAATTCCTTCGACCTCATGGCTCGGTTTGTGCTCTGACATGCACTGTCAACTGTGGGACCTTATATAGACAGGTGTGTGCCTTTCCAAATCATGTCCAATCAACTGACTTTACCACAGGTGGACTCCAAGTTGTAGAAACATCGCAAGAATGCCCAAAATGGAAACAGGATGCACCTGAGCTCAATTTTGGGTCTCATAGCAAAGGGTATGAATACTTATGTAAATAAGGTATTTCTGTAGTGCACTACTTTTGACTAGAGCCCTATGGGTAGTGCACTACTTTTGACCAGAGCCCTGTGGGTAGTACACTACTTTTGACTAGAGCCCTATGGGTAGTGCACTACTTTTGACTAGAGCCCTATGAGTAGTGCACTACTTTTGACCAGAGCCCTATGGGTAGTGCACTACTTTTGACCAGAGCCCTATGGGTAGTACACTACTTTTGACCAGAGCCCTATGGGTAGTGCACTACTTTTGACCAGAGCCCTATGGGTAGTGCACTACTTTTGACCAGAGCCCTATGGGTCTTCTTATGAGCCCTGGTCAAACGTAGTGCACCAGGTAGGGAATAAGGTGTCATTTAGTATGCTGCCTGACTGAACTGAAATGATACAGCACAGTTTGTCTTAAGGGGCTTTCCATAGGCTGCTGTAATGTGAAACTAAAGCATTGTGGGTATTTTGGGGGGGCGAGGTTTTGAAAATCTTGTATATTTATTGTTTTGCGGCAATGATGCTGTCTTGGGGAATGCCTGTGATTAAACTGATCGTGTCTTAGGGAATGCCTGTGATTAATCTGATGCTGTCTTGGGGAATGCCTGTGTTTAAACTGATGCTGTCTTGGGGAATGCCTGTGTTTAAACTGATGCTGTCTTGGGGAATGCCTGTGTTTAAACTGATGCTGTCTTGGGGAATGCCTGTGTTTAAACTGATGCTGTCTTGGGGAATGCCTGTGAATAATCTGATGCTGTCTTGGGGAATGCCTGTGAATAAACTGATGCTGTCTTGGGGAATGCCTGTGATTAATCTGATGCTGTCTTGGGGAATGCCTGTGAATAAACTGATGCTGTCTTGGGGAATGCCTGTGAATAAACTGATGCTGTCTTGGGGAATGCCTGTGATTAATCTGATGCTGTCTTGGGGAATGCCTGTGAATAAACTGATGCTGTCTTGGGGAATGCCTGTGAATAAACTGATGCTGTCTTGGGGAATGCCTGTGTTTAAACTGATGCTGTCTTGGGGAATGCCTGTGTTTAAACTGATGCTGTCTTGGGGAATGCCTGTGAATAAACTGATGCTGTCTTGGGGAATGCCTGTGAATAAACTGATGCTGTCTTGGGGAATGCCTGTGTTTAAACTGATGCTGTCTTGGGGAATGCCTGTGTTTAAACTGATGCTGTCTTGGGGAATGCCTGTGAATAATCTGATGCTGTCTTGGGGAATGCCTGTGAATAAACTGATGCTGTCTTGGGGAATGCCTGTGAATAAACTGATGCTGTCTTGGGGAATGCCTGTGAATAAACTGATGCTGTCTTGGGGAATACCTGTGATTAAACCATCTTAACCTTTTCCCAAGTTAAACAGTACCTTCATAACCTCCGGTATAGTTTATCAACTCCAGTCCTCGGGGGGTCTGATTGGAGTCCCGCTCTTCCCCACATCCCTAGCAAACACAGCTGATTTAAACTAAAGATCATGATTAGTTGATTATTGGAGTCAGGTATATTAGCTGGGGCAAAAGTGTGACACCAATCATGCCCCCTGAGGACAGGAGTAGCCCAGGCCTGGTCTAGATGGTTGATCTTTGACTGCTAAATACAAAGGAATATAATCATATTAGGCCCTAATTCTGTCCCAAAGTACAGTGTTCATTAGGATATTGTGTAATATATGTCCAGATGCTGTTATCGTGGGTTATCTACTCTGGTGCCACCATCCTCTTATCGTGGGTTATCTACTCTGCTGCCAGCATCCCGTTATCGTGGGTTATCTACTCTGCTACCAGCATCCTCTTATCGTGGGTTATCTACTCTGCTGCCAGCATCCTCTTATCGTGGGTTATCTACTCTGCTGCCAGCATCCTGTTATCGTGGGTTATCCTCTCTGGTGCCAGCATCCCGTTATCGTGGGTTATCTACTCTGCTGCCAGCATCCCGTTATCGTGGGTTATCTACTCTGCTGCCAGCATCCCGTTATCGTGGGTTATCTACTCTGCTACCAGCATCCTCTTATCGTGGGTTATCTACTCTGCTGCCAGCATCCTCTTATCTACTCTGCTGCCAGCATCCTCTTATCGTGGGTTATCTACTCTGCTGCCAACATCCTCTTATCGTGGGTTATCTACTCTGCTGCCACCATCCCGTTATCGTGGGTTATCTACTCTGCTGCCAGCATCCCGTTATCGTGGGTTATCTACTCTGCTGCCAGCATCCTCTTATCGTGGGTTATCTACTCTGGTGCCACCATCCTCCTATTGTGGGTTATCTACTCTGCTGCCAGCATCCCGTTATCGTGGGTTATCTACTCTGCTACCAGCATCCTCTTATCGTGGGTTATCTACTCTGCTGCCAGCATCCTCTTATCGTGGGTTATCTACTCTGCTGCCAACATCCTCTTATCGTGGGTTATCTACTCTGCTGCCACCATCCTCTTATCGTGGGTTATCTACTCTGCTGCCAGCATCCTCTTATCGTGGGTTATCTACTCTGCTGCCAGCATCCTCTTATCTACTCTGCTGCCAGCATCCTCTTATCTACTCTGCTGCCAGCATCCTCTTATCGTGGGTTATCTACTCTGCTACCAGCATCCTCTTATCGTGGGTTATCTACTCTGCTACCAGCATCCTCTTATCGTGGGTTATCTACTCTGCTGCCAGCATCCTCTTATCGTGGGTTATCTACTCTGCTACCAGCATCCTCTTATCGTGGGTTATCTACTCTGCTGCCAGCATCCCGTTATCGTGGGTTATCTACTCTGCTGCCACCATCCTCTTATCGTGGGTTATCTACTCTGCTGCCAGCATCCTCTTATCTACTCTGCTGCCAGCATCCTCTTATCGTGGGTTATCTACTCTGCTGCCACCATCCTCTTATCGTGGGTTATCTACTCTGCTACCAGCATCCTCTTATCGTGGGTTATCTACTCTGCTGCCAGCATCCCGTTATCGTGGGTTATCTACTCTGCTGCCACCATCCTCTTATCGTGGGTTATCTACTCTGCTGCCAGCATCCTCTTATCTACTCTGCTGCCAGCATCCCGTTATCGTGGGTTATCTACGCTGGTGCCACCATCCCGTTATCGTGGGTTATCTACTCTGCTGCCAGCATCCCGTTATCGTGGGTTATCTACTCTGCTGCCAGCATCCCGTTATCGTGGGTTATCTACTCTGCTGCCAGCATCCTGTTATCGTGGGTTATCTACTCTGCTGCCAGCATCCTGTTATCGTGGGTTATCCACTCTGCTGCCACCATCCCGTTATCGTGGGTTATCTACTCTGCTGCCAGCATCCCGTTATCGTGGGTTATCTACTCTGCTGCCACCATCCCGTTATCGTGGGTTATCTACTCTGCTGCCACCATCCCGTTATCGTGGGTTATCTACTCTGCTGCCACCATCCTGTTATCGTGGTGTTTTATTTCAGAGTTATTATTACTGAAGGACTTTTTTGTGTGTGCTAAGACAGAGGCCGTGTGTGCTAAGACCGAGGCCGTGTGTGCTAAGACAGAGGTTGTGTGTGCTAAGACAGAGGCTGTGTGTGCTAAGACAGAGGCCGTGTGTGCTAAGACCGAGGCCGTGTGTGCTAAGACAGAGGCCGTGTGTGCTAAGACAGAGGCCGTGTGTGCTAAGACAGAGGCCGTGTGTGCTAAGACCGAGGCTGTGTGTGCTAAGACAGAGGTTGTGTGTGCTAAGACAGAGGCCGTGTGTGCTAAGACAGAGGTGTGTGCTAAGACCGAGGCTGTGTGTGCTAAGACAGAGGCTGTGTGTGCTAAGACAGAGGTTGTGTGTGCTAAGACCGAGGCTGTGTGTGCTAAGACAGAGGCCGTGTGTGCTAAGACAGAGGCTGTGTGTGCTAAGACCGAGGCTGTGTGTGCTAAGACAGAGGTTGTGTGTGCTAAGACAGAGGCCGTGTGTGCTAAGACAGAGGCCGTGTGTGCTAAGACCGAGGCCGTGTGTGCTAAGACAGAGGCTGTGTGTGCTAAGACAGAGGTTGTGTGTGCTAAGACCGAGGCTGTGTGTGCTAAGACAGAGGTTGTGTGTGCTAAGACAGAGGCCGTGTGTGCTAAGACAGAGGCCGTGTGTGCTAAGACAGAGGTTGTGTGTGCTAAGACAGAGGCCGTGTGTGCTAAGACAGAGGCCGTGTGTGCTAAGACCGAGGCCGTGTGTGCTAAGACAGAGGCTGTGTGTGCTAAGACAGAGGTTGTGTGTGCTAAGACAGAGGTTGTGTGTGCTAAGACAGAGGCCGTGTGTGCTAAGACAGAGGTTGTGTGTGCTAAGACCGAGGCCGTGTGTGCTAAGACAGAGGCCGTGTGTGCTAAGACAGAGGTTGTGTGTGCTAAGACAGAGGCCGTGTGTGCTAAGACCGAGGCTGTGTGTGCTAAGACAGAGGCTGTGTGTGCTAAGACAGAGGCCGTGTGTGCTAAGACAGAGGTGTGTGCTAAGACCGAGGCTGTGTGTGCTAAGACAGAGGCTGTGTGTGCTAAGACAGAGGTTGTGTGTGCTAAGACCGAGGCTGTGTGTGCTAAGACAGAGGTTGTGTGTGCTAAGACATAGGCTGTGTGTGCTAAGACAGAGGCTGTGTGTGCTAAGACAGAGGTTGTGTGTGCTAAGACAGAGGCTGTGTGTGCTAAGACAGAGGTTGTGTGTGCTAAGACAGAGGTTGTGTGTGCTAAGACAGAGGCTGTGTGTGCTAAGACAGAGGCTGTGTGTGCTAAGACAGAGGTTGTGTGTGCTAAGACAGAGGCTGTGTGTGCTAAGACAGAGGTTGTGTGTGCTAAGACATAGGCCGTGTGTGCTAAGACAGAGGCTGTGTGTGCTAATACATAGGCTGTGTGTGCTAAGACAGAGGCTGTGTGCTAAGACAGAGGCCGTGTGTGCTAAGACAGAGGCTGTGTGTGCTAAGACCGAGGCTGTGTGTGCTAAGACAGAGGTTGTGTGTGCTAAGACAGAGGCCGTGTGTGCTAAGACAGAGGCCGTGTGTGCTAAGACCGAGGCCGTGTGTGCTAAGACAGAGGCTGTGTGTGCTAAGACCGAGGCTGTGTGTGCTAAGACAGAGGCCGTGTGTGCTAAGACAGAGGCTGTGTGTGCTAAGACAGAGGTTGTGTGTGCTAAGACAGAGGCCGTGTGTGCTAAGACAGAGGCCGTGTGTGCTAAGACCGAGGCCGTGTGTGCTAAGACAGAGGCTGTGTGTGCTAAGACAGAGGTTGTGTGTGCTAAGACAGAGGTTGTGTGTGCTAAGACAGAGGTTGTGTGTGCTAAGACAGAGGCCGTGTGTGCTAAGACAGAGGTTGTGTGTGCTAAGACCGAGGCCGTGTGTGCTAAGACAGAGGCCGTGTGTGCTAAGACAGAGGTTGTGTGTGCTAAGACCGAGGCTGTGTGTGCTAAGACAGAGGTTGTGTGTGCTAAGACAGAGGCCGTGTGTGCTAAGACAGAGGTGTGTGCTAAGACCGAGGCTGTGTGTGCTAAGACAGAGGTTGTGTGTGCTAAGACAGAGGCTGTGTGTGCTAAGACAGAGGTTGTGTGTGCTAAGACAGAGGCTGTGTGTGCTAAGACAGAGGCTGTGTGTGCTAAGACAGAGGTCGTGTGTGCTAAGACATAGGCCGTGTGTGCTAAGACAGAGGCTGTGTGTGCTAATACATAGGCTGTGTGTGCTAAGACAGAGGCTGTGTGCTAAGACAGAGGCTGTGTGTGCTAAGACAGAGGTTGTGTGTGCTAAGACAGAGGCCGTGTGTGCTAAGACAGAGGTTGTGTGTGCTAAGACAGAGGTTGTGTGTGCTAAGACCGAGGCCGTGTGTGCTAAGACAGAGGTTGTGTGTGCTAAGACAGAGGCTGTGTGTGCTAAGACAGAGGCTGTGTGTGCTAAGACAGAGGTTGTGTGTGCTAAGACAGAGGCCGTGTGTGCTAAGACAGAGGCCGTGTGTGCTAAGACCGAGGCCGTGTGTGCTAAGACAGAGGCTGTGTGTGCTAAGACAGAGGTTGTGTGTGCTAAGACAGAGGTTGTGTGTGCTAAGACAGAGGCCGTGTGTGCTAAGACAGAGGTTGTGTGTGCTAAGACCGAGGCCGTGTGTGCTAAGACAGAGGCCGTGTGTGCTAAGACAGAGGTTGTGTGTGCTAAGACAGAGGCCGTGTGTGCTAAGACAGAGGTTGTGTGTGCTAAGACAGAGGTTGTGTGTGCTAAGACAGAGGCTGTGTGTGCTAAGACAGAGGTTGTGTGTGCTAAGACAGAGGCTGTGTGTGCTAAGACAGAGGCTGTGTGTGCTAAGACCGAGGCTGTGTGTGCTAAGACAGAGGTTGTGTGTGCTAAGACAGAGGCCGTGTGTGCTAAGACAGAGGTGTGTGCTAAGACCGAGGCTGTGTGTGCTAAGACAGAGGCTGTGTGTGCTAAGACAGAGGCCGTGTGTGCTAAGACAGAGGTGTGTGCTAAGACCGAGGCTGTGTGTGCTAAGACAGAGGCTGTGTGTGCTAAGACAGAGGTTGTGTGTGCTAAGACAGAGGTTGTGTGTGCTAAGACCGAGGCTGTGTGTGCTAAGACAGAGGTTGTGTGTGCTAAGACAGAGGCTGTGTGTGCTAAGACAGAGGCTGTGTGTGCTAAGACAGAGGTTGTGTGTGCTAAGACAGAGGCTGTGTGTGCTAAGACAGAGGTTGTGTGTGCTAAGACAGAGGTTGTGTGTGCTAAGACATAGGCTGTGTGTGCTAAGACATAGGCTGTGTGTGCTAAGACAGAGGCTGTGTGTGCTAAGACAGAGGTTGTGTGTGCTAAGACAGAGGCTGTGTGTGCTAAGACAGAGGTTGTGTGTGCTAAGACATAGGCCGTGTGTGCTAAGACAGAGGCCGTGTGTGCTAATACATAGGCCGTGTGTGCTAAGACAGAGGCTGTGTGCTAAGACAGAGGCTGTGTGTGCTAAGACAGAGGTTGTGTGTGCTAAGACAGAGGCCGTGTGTGCTAAGACAGAGGTTGTGTGTGCTAAGACAGAGGTTGTGTGTGCTAAGACCGAGGCCGTGTGTGCTAAGACAGAGGTTGTGTGTGCTAAGACAGAGGCTGTGTGTGCTAAGACAGAGGTTGTGTGTGCTAAGACAGAGGCTGTGTGTGCTAAGACAGAGGTTGTGTGTGCTAAGACATAGGCTGTGTGTGCTAAGACAGAGGCTGTGTGTGCTAAGACAGAGGCTGTGTGTGCTAAGACAGAGGTTGTGTGTGCTAAGACAGAGGCTGTGTGTGCTAAGACAGAGGTTGTGTGTGCTAAGACAGAGGTTGTGTGTGCTAAGACAGAGGCTGTGTGTGCTAAGACAGAGGCTGTGTGTGCTAAGACAGAGGCTGTGTGTGCTAAGACAGAGGCTGTGTGTGCTAAGACAGAGGTTGTGTGTGCTAAGACATAGGCCGTGTGTGCTAAGACAGAGGCTGTGTGTGCTAATACATAGGCTGTGTGTGCTAAGACAGAGGCTGTGTGCTAAGACAGAGGCTGTGTGTGCTAAGACAGAGGTTGTGTGTGCTAAGACAGAGGCCGTGTGTGCTAAGACAGAGGTTGTGTGTGCTAAGACAGAGGTTGTGTGTGCTAAGACCGAGGCCGTGTGTGCTAAGACAGAGGTTGTGTGTGCTAAGACAGAGGCTGTGTGTGCTAAGACAGAGGTTGTGTGTGCTAAGACAGAGGCTGTGTGTGCTAAGACAGAGGTTGTGTGTGCTAAGACAGAGGTTGTGTGTGCTAAGACAGAGGCTGTGTGTGCTAAGACAGAGGCTGTGTGTGCTAAGACAGAGGTTGTGTGTGCTAAGACAGAGGCTGTGTGTGCTAAGACAGAGGTTGTGTGTGCTAAGACAGAGGTTGTGTGTGCTAAGACAGAGGCTGTGTGTGCTAAGACAGAGGCTGTGTGTGCTAAGACAGAGGTTGTGTGTGCTAAGACAGAGGCTGTGTGTGCTAAGACAGAGGTTGTGTGTGCTAAGACATAGGCCGTGTGTGCTAAGACAGAGGCTGTGTGTGCTAATACATAGGCTGTGTGTGCTAAGACAGAGGCTGTGTGCTAAGACAGAGGCCGTGTGTGCTAAGACAGAGGCTGTGTGTGCTAAGACCGAGGCTGTGTGTGCTAAGACAGAGGTTGTGTGTGCTAAGACAGAGGCCGTGTGTGCTAAGACAGAGGCCGTGTGTGCTAAGACCGAGGCTGTGTGTGCTAAGACAGAGGCTGTGTGTGCTAAGACCGAGGCTGTGTGTGCTAACACAGAGGCCGTGTGTGCTAAGACAGAGGCTGTGTGTGCTAAGACAGAGGTTGTGTGTGCTAAGACAGAGGCCGTGTGTGCTAAGACAGAGGCCGTGTGTGCTAAGACCGAGGCTGTGTGTGCTAAGACAGAGGCTGTGTGTGCTAAGACAGAGGTTGTGTGTGCTAAGACAGAGGTTGTGTGTGCTAAGACAGAGGTTGTGTGTGCTAAGACATAGGCTGTGTGTGCTAAGACAGAGGCTGTGTGTGCTAAGACAGAGGTTGTGTGTGCTAAGACAGAGGCTGTGTGTGCTAAGACAGAGGTTGTGTGTGCTAAGACATAGGCCGTGTGTGCTAAGACAGAGGCTGTGTGTGCTAATACATAGGCTGTGTGTGCTAAGACAGAGGCTGTGTGCTAAGACAGAGGCTGTGTGTGCTAAGACAGAGGTTGTGTGTGCTAAGACAGAGGCCGTGTGTGCTAAGACAGAGGTTGTGTGTGCTAAGACAGAGGTTGTGTGTGCTAAGACCGAGGCCGTGTGTGCTAAGACAGAGGTTGTGTGTGCTAAGACAGAGGCTGTGTGTGCTAAGACAGAGGTTGTGTGTGCTAAGACAGAGGTTGTGTGTGCTAAGACAGAGGCTGTGTGTGCTAAGACAGAGGTTGTGTGTGCTAAGACAGAGGTTGTGTGTGCTAAGACAGAGGCTGTGTGTGCTAAGACAGAGGTTGTGTGTGCTAAGACAGAGGGCAGTAGTAGTCAGCACTTATTTCTAATGTAAATTGATTGTTCAGTCCTCTGCTGTCAGCCCATTCAAATATTGTTCTAAATCACACACTGAAGCACCCTAAAACACACACATCTCTGCACCCTAAAACACACACACACTCACACACACACACACATCACAGCACCCTAAAACACACACATACACACACACACACACACACACACACACACACATCGCAGCACCCTAAAACACACACACACACACTGCAGCACCCTAAAACACACACACACACACACACACACACACACACACACACACACACATCGCAGCACCCTAAAACACACACACACACACTGCAGCACCCTAAAACACACACACACACTGCAGCACCCTAAAACACACACACACACTGCAGCACCCTAAAACACACACACACACACACACACACACACACACACACACTGCAGCACCCTAAAACACACACACACACACACTGCAGCACCCTAAAACACACACACACACACATCGCAGCACCCTAAAACACACACACACTGAAGCACCCTAAAACACACACACACACACATCGCAGCACCCTAAAACACACACACACACACACACACATCTCTGCACCCTAAAACACACACACACACACTGCAGCACCCTAAAACACACACACACACACACTGAAGCACCCTAAAACACACACACTGAAGCACCCTAAAACACACACACACTGAAGCACCCTAAAACACACACACACACATCGCAGCACCCTAAAACACACACACACTGCAGCACCCTAAAACACACACACACACACATCTCTGCACCCTAAAACACAGTGTGGTGGCTACTCAGGGGTGATTGTTGGGGATGAGATTAGTTTGAAGTGTTTCTCTTCACTATTCGTCATCCTTAGTCTTCCTGCCACAGCATCAAACTCAGAAATGGGAGAATGAACGCAAATAATCTGGCAACCAAGAACCAAATATGACTTGTGTTTAAAATATGTCAGAAACTCCTGCTCAGAAACTGGGGCAAACTAATATCCAGGAATCTGAATTTCATATAAAACCTGTCAAATGTCATTATCATCAGAACTTCGACTTGCCTCAAGAAACAGCCGGGGGGGGAAAAAACCTGCTGACAACCAAAACAAACTAAAAACGTCACAAAATGATGAAATAATATATGTAATATATATATATATATATATATATATATATAATATATCTGTTTGACTGGGAAGCATGTGGCAGGCTTAATTCCATGGATAGACAACAGAAGGTTATAGATTCCAATCTCACTAATGTCACTATAAAATATAAATGTGTTTTGCATGATTAAATTATATCAAATCAAATGTTATTTGTCTCATACACAACAGGTGTAGTAGACCTTACAGTGAAATGCTGAATACAACAGGTGTAGTAGACCTCACAGTGAAATGCTGAATACAACAGGTGTAGTAGACCTTACAGTGAAATGCTTAATACAACAGGTGAAGTAGACCTTACAGTGAAATGCTGAATACAACAGGTGTAGTAGACCTTACAGTGAAATGCTGAATACAACAGGTGTAGTAGACCTTACAGTGAAATGCTGAATACAACAGGTGTAGTAGACCTCACAGTGAAATGCTGAATACAACAGGTGAAGTAGACCTCACAGTGAAATGCTGAATACAACAGGTGTAGTAGACCTTACAGTGAAATGCTGAATACAACAGGTGTAGACCTTACAGTGAAATGCTGAATACAACAGGTGTAGTAGACCTTACAGTGAAATGCTGAATACAACAGGTGTAGTAGACCTTACAGTGAAATGCTGAATACAACAGGTGTAGACCTCACAGTGAAATGCTGAATACAACAGGTGTAGTAGACCTTACAGTGAAATGCTGAATACAACAGGTGTAGTAGACCTCACAGTGAAATGCTGAATACAACAGGTGTAGTAGACCTTACAGTGAAATGCTTAATACAACAGGTGTAGTAGACCTTACAGTGAAATGCTGAATACAACAGGTGTAGTAGACCTTACAGTGAAATGCTGAATACAACAGGTGTAGTAGACCTTACAGTGAAATGCTGAATACAACAGGTGTAGTAGACCTTACAGTGAAATGCTGAATACAACAGGTGTAGACCTCACAGTGAAATGCTGAATACAACAGGTGTAGTAGACCTTACAGTGAAATGCTGAATACAACAGGTGTAGTAGACCTCACAGTGAAATGCTGAATACAACAGGTGTAGTAGACCTCACAGTGAAATGCTGAATACAACAGGTGTAGTAGACCTTACAGTGAAATGCTGAATACAACAGGTGTAGTAGACCTTACAGTGAAATGCTTAATACAACAGGTGTAGTAGACCTCACAGTGAAATGCTGAATACAACAGGTGTAGTAGACCTTACAGTGAAATGCTGAATACAACAGGTGTAGTAGACCTTACAGTGAAATGCTGAATACAACAGGTGTAGTAGACCTTACAGTGAAATGCTGAATACAACAGGTGTAGTAGACCTCACAGTGAAATGCTGAATACAACAGGTGTAGTAGACCTTACAGTGAAATGCTGAATACAACAGGTGTAGTAGACCTCACAGTGAAATGCTGAATACAACAGGTGTAGTAGACCTTACAGTGAAATGCTGAATACAACAGGTGTAGTAGACCTTACAGTGAAATGCTGAATACAACAGGTGTAGTAGACCTCACAGTGAAATGCTGAATACAACAGGTGTAGTAGACCTTACAGTGAAATGCTTACTTACAAGCTCTTAACCAACAATGCAGTTAAGAAAATACCACCAAAAAAAAAGAAAGAAACCAAGTAACAAATAATTCAAGAGCATTAGTGAAATAACAATAGCGAGGCTATATACAGGGGGGTACCGATACAGAGTCAATGTGGAGGCTATATACAGGGGGTACCGGTACAGAGTCAATGTTGAGGCTATATACAGGGGGTACCGGTACAGAGTCAATGTGGAGGCTATATACAGGGGGTACCGGTACAGAGTCAATGTGGAGGCTATATACAGGGGGGTACCGATACAGAGTCAATGTGGAGGCTATATACAGGGGGTACTGGTACAGAGTCAATGTGGAGGCTATATACAGGGTGTTACGGTACAGAGTCAATGTGCCTGGGCACCGGTTAATTGAGGTAATATATACACATATTTAGAGTTATTAAAGTGACTATGCATAGATAACAAAATAGAGTAGCAGCGGCGTAAAAGAGGGGGGGGGGGGAAATGCAAGTAGTCTGGGTAGCCATTTGATTAGATATTCGGTAGTCTTATGGCTTGGGGGTAGAAGCTGTTTAGAAGCCTCTTGGACCTAGACTTGGCGCTCCGGTACCGCAAGAACAGTCTATGACTAGGGTGGCTGGAGTCTTTGACAACGTTTAGGGCCTTCCTCTGACACCGCCTGGTATAGAGGTCCTGGATGGCAGGAAGCTTGGCCCCAGTTATGTACTGGGCCATACGCACTACCCTCTCTAGTGCCTTGCGGTTAACCGGAGGCCGAGCAATTGCCATACCAGGCGGTGATGCAACCAGTCAGGATGCTCTCGATGGTGCAGCTGTAGAACCTTTTGAGTATCTGAGGACCCATGCCAAATCTTTTCAGTCTCCTGAGGGGGAATAGGTTTTGTCGTGCTCTCTTCACGACTGTCTTGGTGTGCTTGGACCATGTTAGTTTCTTGGTAATGTGGACACCAAGGAACTTGAAGCTCTCAACCTGCTCCACTACAGCCCCATCGATGAGAATGGGTGGTGTGCTCGGTCCTCTTTATCCTGTAGTCCACAATAATCTCCTTTGTCTTGATCACGTTGAGGGAGAGGTTCTTGTCCTGGCACCACACGGCCAGGTCTCTGACCTCCTCCCTATAGGCTGTGTCGTTGTTGTCGGTGATCAGGCCTACCACCATTGTGTCATTGGCAAACTTAATGATGGTGTTGAAGTCGTGATGTTACCTGAGAAAATGTATTTGAATGTGTCTTATCATAAAAGTTAACCCAAAATAAACTAGCAGTGTTATTAAAAATCTTTTTGAAACAGTCACTGAAGGTTTTTGGAAAGTTATTCAAATAACCTATCATTTCAGTTCTCAGAACGTTAATAAAACCTGCCAGGAAAACTTTCAAGGAACCAAAGTAAAATGTTCTCAGAACCTCTCTGCAACCTAAAAAATAAACATTGCCAGAACAGGTGAAACGTTCACTTCTGTTCTCAGAACGTTTCTTAAAAAAAACATTCCGTTTACCGGTCAGGAAACATATAGCATCATTCCCACAACCAATGTTAAACCAAAAACATACGTTCCCACAAATTCCAAGGAACCAAATGTGCTAGCTGGGGCTTCTGAAATAAAAAGTGGGAGCACTTCCTGTCCTTAACAGTGACCTCTCTTCATAGACACCAAAACCACCAAAGCTGGAAACCTCACCATTGATGACACCATTGTCTCTCCCTCCCCCATTAAATAGATAAGTCGCCTGTATGAAGAGGAGAAAGCGCATTTCATTAAAAGGGATATGAATAGGACAGGAGCAAGCTTACACAAAACAGTGGATTGGCTCCAGCGAGTCATAGTTTAGTGCTGTTGAAACTATCTCTTTAACACCAGAGGTGGACACAAAGTACAACACCTCCTACTTGATGCTAATATCACGTACATTGAGGTGAGAAGCGAGCATACAGTTTAGGCCATTTTCTTTACCTTCAGTCAGAGGTTCCAAATAGAGCTTCTGGAGAACCTCTCCCAAAAGTCCTCCTCTTCCTGAAGCACAGGAAGAGACACTTATTATACAGTCAGGTATCTACAGTCAGGTATCTACAGTCAGGTATCTACAGTCAGGTATCTACAGTCTACAGTCAGGTATCTACAGTCAGGTATCTACAGTTGAAGTCGGAAGTTTACATACACTTAGGTTGGAGTCATTAAAACTAGTTTTTCAACCACTCCACAAATGTCTTGTTAACAAACTATAGTTTTGGCAAGTTGGTTAGGACATCTACTTTGTGCATGACACAAGTCATTTTTCCAACAATTGTTTACAGACAGATTATTTCACTTATAATTCACTGTATCACAATTCCAGTAGGTCAGAAGTTTACATACACTAAGTTGACTGTGCCTTTAAACAGCTTGGAAAATTGCAGGAAATGATGTCATGGTTTTAGAAGCTTCTGATAGGCTAATTGACATCATTTGAGTCAATTGGAGGTGTACCTGTGGATGTATTTCAAGGCCTACCTTCAAACTCAGTGCCTCATTGCTTGATATCATGGGAAAATCAAAAGAAATCAGCCAAGACCTCAGAAAAACATTTGTAGATCTCCACAAGTCTGGTTCATCCTTGGGAGCAATTTCCAAACGCCTGAAGGTACCACGTTCATCTGTACAAACAATAGTATGCAAGTATAAACACCATGGGACCACGCAGCCATCATACCGCTCAGGAAGGAGACGCTTTCTGTCTCCTAGAGATGAACGTACTTTGGTGCGAAAAGAACAGAAAATGACATTGTGAAGATGCTGGAGGAAAAAGGTACAAAAGTATCTATATCCACAGTAAAACGAGTCCTATATCGACATAACCTGAAAGGCCGCTCAGCAAGGAAGAAGCCACTGCTCCAAAATCGCCATAAAAAAGCCAGACTACGGTTTGCAACTGCACATGGGGACAAATATCGTATTTTTTGGAGAAATGTCCTGTGGTCAAGGGTGGCAGCATCATCTTGTGGGGGTACTTTGCTGTAGGAGGGACTGGTGCACTTCACAAAATAGATGACACCATGAGGAAGGAAAAGTATCAAATCAAATTAAATTTTATTTGTCACATACACATGGTTAGCAGATGTTAATGCGAGTGTAGCGAAATGCTTGTGCTTCTAGTTCCGAAGTATGTGGATATATTGAAGCAACATCTCAAGGCATCAGTCAGGAAGTTAAAGCTTGGTCGCAAATGGGTCTTCCAAATGGACAATGACCCCAAGCATACTTCCAAAGTTGTGGCAAAATGGCTTAAGGACAACAAAGTCAAGGTATTGGAGTGGCCAGGTTATTATATAGTCAGATATCGACAGTTTATATAGTCAGGTAATTATATAGTCAGATATCTACAGTTTATATAGTCAGATATCTACAGTTTATATAGTCAGGTAATTATATAGTCAGATATCTACAGTTTATATAGTCAGATATCTACAGTGTATATAGTCAGGTTATTATATAGTCAGATATCTACAGTTTATATGGTCAGGTTATTATATAGTCAGATATTTACAGTTTATATAGTCAGGTTATTATATAGTCAGATATCTACAGTTTATATGGTCAGGTTATTATATAAATCAAATTTTATTTGTCACATACACATGGTTAGCAGATGTTAATGCGAGTGTAGCGAAATGCTTGTGCTTCTAGTTCCGACAATGCAGTAATATCTAACAAGTAATCTAACCTAAGAGTTCCACAACTACTACCTTATACACACAAGTGTAAAGGGATAAAGAATATGTCCATAAAGATATATGAATGAGTGATGGTACAGAACGGCATAGGCAAGATGCAGTAGATGGTATAGAGTACAGTATATACATATGAGATGAGTAATGTAGGGTATATAAACATAAAGTGGCATAGTTTAAAGTGGCTAGTGATTCATGTATTACATAAAGATGGCAAGATGCAGTAGATGATATAGAGTACAGTATATACATATACATTATATTAAGTGGCATTGTTTAAAGTGGCTAGTGATACATTTTTACATAATTTCCATCAATTCCCATTATTAAAGTGGCTGGAGTTGAGTCAGTATGTTGGCAGCAGCCACTAAATGTTAGTGGTGGCTGTTTAACAGTCTGATGGCCTTGAGATAGAAGCTGTTTTTTAGTCTCTCGGTCCCAGCTTTGATGCACCTGTACTGACCTCGCCTTCTGGATGATAGCAGGGTGAACAGGCAGTGGCTCGGGTGGTTGTTGTCCTTGATGATCTTTATGGCCTTCCTGTGCCATCGGGTGGTGTAGGTGTCCTGGAGGGCAGGTAGTTTCCCCCCGGTGATGCGTAGTGCAGACCTCACTACCCTCTGGAGAGCCTTACGGTTGTGGGCGGAGCAGTTGCCATACCAGGCGGTGATACAGCCCGACAGGATGTTCTCGATTATGCATCTGTAGAAGTTTGTGAGTGCTTTTGGTGACAAGACTACATGCTGAGATCTGGGGACATAGTTAACACAGTTGGTTAAGACTACTAGCTGAGATCTGGGGACATAGTTAACACAGTGGGTTAAGACTACATGCTGAGACCTGGGGACATAGTTAACACAGTTGGTTAAGACTACATGCTGAGATCTGGGGACATAGTAAACACAGTGGGTTAAGACTACATGCTGAGACCTGGGGACATAGTTAACACAGTTGGTTAAGACT
The DNA here is from genome assembly GCF_016432855.1 of Salvelinus namaycush. Classification (NCBI taxonomy): domain Eukaryota; kingdom Metazoa; phylum Chordata; class Actinopteri; order Salmoniformes; family Salmonidae; genus Salvelinus; species Salvelinus namaycush. The sequence continues at coordinate 5,602,480 of NC_052341.1, read as the reverse complement.
ACATGCTGAGACCTGGGGACATAGTTAACACAGTGGGTTAAGACTACATGCTGAGACCTGGGGACATAGTTAACACAGTTGGTTAAGACTACATGCTGAGATCTGGGGACATAGTTAACACAGTGGGTTAAGACTACATGCTGAGATCTGGGGACATAGTTAACACAGTGGGTTAAGACTACTAGCTGAGATCTGGGGACATAGTTAACACAGTGGGTTAAGACTACATGCTGAGACCTGGGGACATAGTTAACACAGTGGGTTAAGACTACATGCTGAGACCTGGGGACATAGTTAACACAGTTGGTTAAGACTACATGCTGAGATCTGGGGACATAGTTAACACAGTGGGTTAAGACTACATGCTGAGATCTGGGGACATAGTTAACACAGTGGGTTAAGACTACTAGCTGAGATCTGGGGACATAGTTAACACAGTTGGTTAAGACTACTAGCTGAGACCTGGGGACATAGTTAACACAGTGGGTTAAGACTACATGCTGAGACCTGGGGACATAGTTAACACAGTGGGTTAAGACTACATGCTGAGATCTGGGGACATAGTTAACACAGTGGGTTAAGACTACTAGCTGAGACCTGGGGACATAGTTAACACAGTGGGTTAAGACTACATGCTGAGACCTGGGGACATAGTTAACACAGTGGGTTAAGACTACATGCTGAGACCTGGGGACATAGTTAACACAGTTGGTTAAGACTACATGCTGAGATCTGGGGACATAGTTAATACAGTGGGTTAAGACTACATGCTGAGATCTGGGGACATAGTTAACACAGTGGGTTAAGACTACTAGCTGAGATCTGGGGACATAGTTAACACAGTGGGTTAAGACTACATGCTGAGATCTGGGGACATAGTTAACACAGTGGGTTAAGACTACTAGCTGAGACCTGGGGACATAGTTAACACAGTGGGTTAAGACTACTAGCTGAGATCTGGGAACATAGTTAACACAGTCGGTTAAGACTACTAGCTGAGATCTGGGGACATAGTTAACACAGTCGGTTAAGACTACTAGCTGAGACCTGGGGACATAGTTAACACAGTGGGTTAAGACTACTAGCTGAGATCTGGGGACATAGTTAACACAGTGGGTTAAGACTACTAGCTGAGACCTGGGGACATAGTTAACACAGTGGGTTAAGACTACATGCTGAGATCTGGGGACATAGTTAACACAGTGGGTTAAGACTACTAGCTGAGACCTGGGGACATAGTTAACACAGTGGGTTAAGACTACATGCTGAGACCTGGGGACATAGTTGACACAGTTGGTTAAGACTACATGCTGAGACCTGGGGACATAGTTAACACAGTGGGTTAAGACTACTAGCTGAGACCTGGGGACATAGTTAACACAGTGGGTTAAGACTACTAGCTGAGATCTGGGGGCATAGTTAACACAGTGGGTTAAGACTACACTACTAGCTGAGATCTGGGGACATAGTTAACACAGTGGGTTAAGACTACATGCTGAGATCTGGGGACATAGTTAACACAGTTGGTTAAGACAACATGCTGAGACCTGGGGACATAGTTAACACAGTGGGTTAAGACTACACTACATGCTGAGATCTGGGGACATAGTTAACACAGTGGGTTAAGACTACTAGCTGAGATCTGGGGACATAGTTAACACAGTGGGTTAAGACTACTAGCTGAGATCTGGGGACATAGTTAACACAGTGGGTTAAGACTACATGCTGAGATCTGGGGACATAGTTAACACAGTGGGTTAAGACTACATGCTGAGATCTGGGGACATAGTTAACACAGTGGGTTAAGACTACATGCTGAGATCTGGGGACATAGTTAACACAGTGGGTTAAGACTACATGCTGAGATCTGGGGACATAGTTAACACAGTGGGTTAAGACTACTAGCTGAGACCTGGGGACATAGTTAACACAGTGGGTTAAGACTACATGCTGAGACCTGGGGACATAGTTAACACAGTGGGTTAAGACTACATGCTGAGACCTGGGGACATAGTAAACACAGTGGGTTAAGACTACTAGCTGAGATCTGGGGACATAGTTAACACAGTGGGTTAAGACTACATGCTGAGACCTGGGGACATAGTTAACACAGTGGGTTAAGACTACTAGCTGAGACCTGGGGACATAGTTAACACAGTGGGTTAAGACTACATGCTGAGATCTGGGGACATAGTTAACACAGTGGGTTAAGACTACATGCTGAGATCTGGGGACATAGTTAACACAGTTGGTTAAGACTACATGCTGAGACCTGGGGACATAGTTAACACAGTGGGTTAAGACTACATGCTGAGATCTGGGGACATAGTTAACACAGTTGGTTAAGACTACATGCTGAGACCTGGGGACATAGTTAACACAGTGGGTTAAGACTACATGCTGAGATCTGGGGACATAGTTAACACAGTGGGTTAAGACTACATGCTGAGATCTGGGGACATAGTTAACACAGTGGGTTAAGACTACATGCTGAGACCTGGGGACATAGTTAACACAGTGGGTTAAGACTACATGCTGAGATCTGGGGACATAGTTAACACAGTGGGTTAAGACTACTAGCTGAGACCTGGGGACATAGTTAACACAGTGGGTTAAGACTACTAGCTGAGATCTGGGGACATAGTTAACACAGTGGGTTAAGACTACAGGCTGAGACCTGGGGACATAGTTAACACAGTGGGTTAAGACTACATGCTGAGACCTGGGGACATAGTAAACACAGTGGGTTAAGACTACTAGCTGAGATCTGGGGACATAGTTAACACAGTGGGTTAAGACTACATGCTGAGACCTGGGGACATAGTTAACACAGTGGGTTAAGACTACTAGCTGAGACCTGGGGACATAGTTAACACAGTGGGTTAAGACTACATGCTGAGATCTGGGGACATAGTTAACACAGTGGGTTAAGACTACATGCTGAGATCTGGGGACATAGTTAACACAGTTGGTTAAGACTACATGCTGAGACCTGGGGACATAGTTAACACAGTGGGTTAAGACTACATGCTGAGATCTGGGGACATAGTTAACACAGTTGGTTAAGACTACATGCTGAGACCTGGGGACATAGTTAACACAGTGGGTTAAGACTACATGCTGAGATCTGGGGACATAGTTAACACAGTGGGTTAAGACTACATGCTGAGATCTGGGGACATAGTTAACACAGTGGGTTAAGACTACATGCTGAGACCTGGGGACATAGTTAACACAGTGGGTTAAGACTACATGCTGAGATCTGGGGACATAGTTAACACAGTGGGTTAAGACTACTAGCTGAGACCTGGGGACATAGTTAACACAGTGGGTTAAGACTACATGCTGAGACCTGGGGACATAGTTAACACAGTGGGTTAAGACTACTAGCTGAGATCTGGGGACATAGTTAACACAGTGGGTTAAGACTACACTACTAGCTGAGACCTGGGGACATAGTTAACACAGTGGGTTAAGACTACATGCTGAGATCTGGGGACATAGTTAACACAGTGGGTTAAGACTACTAGCTGAGATCTGGGGACATAGTTAACACAGTTGGTTAAGACTACATGCTGAGATCTGGGGACATAGTTAACACAGTGGGTTAAGACTACTAGCTGAGATCTGGGGACATAGTAAACACAGTGGGTTAAGACTACTAGCTGAGATCTGGGGACATAGTTAACACAGTGGGTTAAGACTACTAGCTGAGATCTGGGGACATAGTTAACACAGTGGGTTAAGACTACATGCTGAGATCTGGGGACATAGTTAACACAGTGGGTTAAGACTACTAGCTGACATCTGGGGACATAGTTAACACAGTTGGTTAAGACCACTAGCTGAGACCTGGGGACATAGTTAACACAGTGGGTTAAGACTACATGCTGAGATCTGGGGACATAGTTAACACAGTGGGTTAAGACTACTAGCTGAGACCTGGGGACATAGTTAACACAGTGGGTTAAGACTACATGCTGAGATCTGGGGACATAGTTAACACAGTGGGTTAAGACTACATGCTGAGACCTGGGGACATAGTTAACACAGTTGGTTAAGACTACATGCTGAGACCTGGGGACATAGTTAACACAGTTGGTTAAGACTACTAGCTGAGATCTGGGGACATAGTTAACACAGTGGGTTAAGACTACATGCTGAGATCTGGGGACATAGTTAACACAGTGGGTTAAGACTACATGCTGAGACCTGGGGACATAGTTAACACAGTTGGTTAAGACTACATGCTGAGATCTGGGGACATAGTTAACACAGTTGGTTAAGACTACTAGCTGAGACCTGGGGACATAGTTAACACAGTGGGTTAAGACTACTAGCTGAGACCTGGGGACATAGTTAACACAGTGGGTTAAGACTACATGCTGAGACCTGGGGACATAGTTAACACAGTGGGTTAAGACTACATGCTGAGACCTGGGGACATAGTTAACACAGTGGGTTAAGACTACTAGCTGAGATCTGGGGACATAGTTAACACAGTGGGTTAAGACTACTAGCTGAGATCTGGGGACATAGTTAACACAGTGGGTTAAGACTACATGCTGAGACCTGGGGACATAGTTAACACAGTGGGTTAAGACTACATGCTGAGACCTGGGGACATAGTTAACACAGTGGGTTAAGACTACTAGCTGAGACCTGGGGACATAGTTAACACAGTGGGTTAAGACTACATGCTGAGATCTGGGGACATAGTTAACACAGTGGGTTAAGACTACATGCTGAGACCTGGGGACATAGTTAACACAGTGGGTTAAGACTACTAGCTGAGATCTGGGGACATAGTTAACACAGTGGGTTAAGACTACATGCTGAGATCTGGGGACATAGTTAACACAGTGGGTTAAGACTACTAGCTGAGATCTGGGGACATAGTTAACACAGTTGGTGAAGACTACATGCTGAGACCTGGGGACATAGTTAACACAGTTGGTTAAGACTACTAGCTGAGATCTGGGGACATAGTTAACACAGTGGGTTAAGACTACATGCTGAGATCTGGGGACATAGTTAACACAGTGGGTTAAGACTACTAGCTGAGATCTGGGGACATAGTTAACACAGTGGGTTAAGACTACATGCTGAGATCTGGGGACATAGTTAACACAGTTGGTTAAGACTACTAGCTGAGACCTGGGGACATAGTTAACACAGTGGGTTAAGACTACTAGCTGAGATCTGGGGACATAGTTAACACAGTGGGTTAAGACTACATGCTGAGATCTGGGGACATAGTTAACACAGTGGGTTAAGACTACATGCTGAGACCTGGGGACATAGTTAACACAGTTGGTTAAGACTACATGCTGAGACCTGGGGACATAGTTAACACAGTTGGTTAAGACTACTAGCTGAGATCTGGGGACATAGTTAACACAGTGGGTTAAGACTACATGCTGAGATCTGGGGACATAGTTAACACAGTGGGTTAAGACTACATGCTACATGTTAAGGTGTCTGCTGTGCGTTTTGTTGCTGTGCGTTTTGCTGCCAACTTTACTTTGCTAGCTGCCAACTTTACGTTTTGTTTTTGTTTTTGTTTTTAATTACCATTTATATTTTTAGTTTTTCCATCGCAACTTTTTTTTCCCCTCATTCAACCTTTTCACTCCGGACGCTTTATCTGGACATGGTTCGTCAGCACCTTCAACAGCCGAAGCTAAGTAGTAACATTAACATGATGTCTTCTAATTGCAGTCGCTGTACTCATAATATACAGGAGAACGATCGCCTTACGGCGAGAATAGCTGTGCTGCAAGCCCAGCTTCAGACGCAATCGTTAGGCAAGGGTAATTTCAGTGTAGGAAAGGAAGAAACAGCGTCTGTGCCACCAGTAAGTACAGATAGTAACGTTAGTATAAACCCCCCCGCACAGTCCCCGCAGCCGGACAACTTTCTCATGGCTTCTGGAGGGAAATGCTGTAGGAATGCTCAACTGGTGTCGCTCATTCAGCCGACAAACTTTCAACCGGTTTTCCCCATTATGTAGCGAGTCGGAGTCTGAGGCTGAGTCTTCTCTTGTCTCTACTCCTCCCGCTACGGGGTCTGAGACGCCGAAGGCTCCAACCATTAGCTCTGACAAATTGAAAACCCTAGTCATTGGCGACTCCATTACCCGCAGTATTAGACTTAAAACGAATCACCCAGCGATCATACACTGTTTACCAGGGGGCAGGGCTACCGACGTTAAGGCTAATCTAAAGATGGTGCTGGCTAAAGCTAAATCTGGCGAGTGTAGAGAGTATAGAGATATTGTTATCCACGTCGGCACCAACGATGTTAGGATGAAACAGTCAGAGGTCACCAAGTGCAACATAGCTTCAGCGTGTAAATCAGCTAGAAAGATGTGTCGGCATCGAGTAATTGTCTCTGGCCCCCTCCCAGTTAGGGGGAGTGATGAGCTCTACAGCAGAGTCTCAGCACTCAATCGCTGGTTGAAAACTGTTTTCTGCCCCTCCCAAAAGATAGAATTTGTAGATAATTGGCCCTCTTTCTGGGACTCACCCACAAACAGGACCAAGCCTGACCTGCTGAGGAGTGACGGACTCCATCCTAGCTGGAGGGGTGCTCTCATCTTATCTACCAACATAGATAGGGCTCTAACTCCTTTAGCCCCACAATGAAATAGGGTGCAGGCCAGGCAGCAGGCTGTTAGCCAACCTGCCAGCTTAGTGGAGTCTGCCAATAGCACAGTCAGTGTAGTCAGCTCAGCCATACCCATACCCATTGAGACTGTGTCTGTGCCTCGACCTAGGTTGGGCAAAACTAAACATGGCGGTGTTCGCCTTAGCAATCTTATTAGGATAAAGACCTCCTCCATTCCTGCCATTGTTGAAAGAGATCATGATACCTCACATCTCAAAATAGGGTTACTTAATGTTAGATCCCTCACTTCAAAGGCAGTCATAGTCAATGAACTAATCACTGATCATAATCTTGATGTGATTGGCCTGACTGAAACATGGCTTAAGCCTGATGAATTTACTGTGTTAAATGAGGCCTCACCTCCTGGTTACACTACTGACCATATCCCCCGTGCATCCCGCAAAGGCGGAGGTGTTGCTAACATTTATGATAGCAAATTTCAATTTACAAAAAAAAAAATGACGTTTTCGTCTTTTGAGCTTCTAGTCATGAAATCTATGCAGCCTACTCAATCACTTTTTATAGCTACTGTTTACAGGCCTCCTGGGCCATATACAGCGTTCCTCTCTGAGTTCCCTGAATTCCTATCAGACCTTGTAGTCATAGCAGATCATATTCTAATTTTTGGTGATTTTAATATTCATATGGAGAAGTCCACAGACCCACTCCAAAAGTCTTTCGGAGCCATCATCGACTCAGTGGGTTTTGTCCAACATGTCTCTGGACCTACTCACTGCCACAGTCATACTCTGGACCTAGTTTTGTCCCATGGAATAAATGTTGTAGATCTTAATGTTTTCCCACATAATCCTGGACTATCGGACCACCATTTTATTACGTTTGCAATCGCAACAAATAATCTGCTCAGACCCCAACCAAGGAGCATCAAAAGTCGTGCTATAAATTCTCAGACAACACAAAAATTCCTTGATGCCCTTCCAGACTCCTTCTGCCTACCCAAGGACGTCGGTGGACAAAAATCAGTTAACCACTTAACTGAGGAACTCAATTTAACCTTGCGCAATACCCTAGATGCAGTTGCACCCCTAAAAACGAAAAACATTTGTCATAAGAAACTAGCTCCCTGGTATACAGAAAATACCCGAGCTTTGAAGCAAGCTTCCAGGAAATTGGAACGGAAATGGCGCCACACCAAACTGGAAGTCTTCCGACTAGCTTGGAAAGACAGTACCGTGCAGTACCGAAGAGCCCTCACTGCTGCTCGATCATCCTACTTTTCCAACTTAATCGAGGAAAATAAGAACAATCCAAAATTTCTTTTTGATACTGTTGCAAAGCTAACTAAAAAGCAGCATTCCCCAAGAGAGGATGGCTTTCACTTCAGCAGTAATAAATTCATGAACTTCTTTGAGGAAAAGATCATGACCATTAGAAAGCAAATTACGGACTCCTCTTTGAATCTGCGTATTCCTCCAGGGCTTAGCTGTCCTGGATCTGCACAGCTCTGCCAAGGCCTGGGATCGGGAGAGACACTTAAGTGTTTTAGTACTATATCTCTTGACACAATGATGAAAATAATCATGGCCTCTAAACCTTCAAGCTGCATACTGGATCCTATTCCTACTAAACTGCTGAAAGAGCTGCTTCCTGTGCTTGGCCCTCCTATGTTGAACATAATAAACAGCTCTCTATCCACCGGATGTGTACCAAACTCACTAAAAGTGGCAGTGATAAAGCCTCTTGAAAAAGCCAAACCTTGACCCGGAAAATATAAAAAACTATCGGCCTATATCGAATCTTCCATTCCTCTCAAAAATTTTAGAAAAAGCTGTTGCGCAGCAACTCACTGCCTTTCTGAAGACAAACAATGTATACGAAATGCTTCAGTCTGGTTTTAGACCCCATCATAGCACTGAGACTGCACTTGTGAAGGTGGTAAATGACCTTTTGGTGGCGTCAGACCGAGGCTCTGCATCTGTCCTCGTGCTACTAGACCTTAGTGCTGCCTTTGACACCATCGATCACCACATTCTTTTGGAGAGACTGGAAACCCAAATTGGTCTACACGGACCAGTTCTGGCCTGGTTTAGATCTTACCTGTCGGAAAGATATCAGTTTGTCTCTGTGAATGGTTTGTCCTCTGACAAATCAACTGTGCATTTCGGTGTTCCTCAAGGTTCCGTTTTAGGACCACTATTGTTTTCACTATATATTTTACCTCTTGGGGATGTTATTCGAAAACATAATGTTAACTTTCACTGCTATGCGGATGACACACAGCTGTACATTTCAATGAAACATGGTGAAGCCCCAAAATTGCCCTCGCTAGAAGCCTGTGTTTCAGACATAAGGAAGTGGATGGCTGAAAACTTTCTACTTTTAAACTCGGACAAAACAGAGATGCTTGTTCTAGGTCCCAAGAAACAAAGAGATCTTCTGTTAAATCTGACAATTCATCTTGATGGTTGTAAAGTCGTCTCAAATAAAACTGTGAAGGACCTCGGCGTTACTCTTGACCCTGATCTCTCTTTTGACGAACATATCAAGACTGTTTCAAGGACAGCTTTTTTCCATCTACGTAACATTGCAAAAATCAGAAATTTTCTGTCCAAAAATGATGCAGAAAAATTAATCCATGCATTTGTTACTTCTAGGTTAGACTACTGCAATGCTCTACTTTCCGGCTACCCGGATAAAGCACTAAATAAACTTCAGTTAGTGCTAAATACGGCTGCTAGAATCCTGACTAGAACCAAGAAATTTGATCATATTACTCCAGTGCTAGCTTCCCTACACTGGCTTCCTGTTAAGGCAAGGGCTGATTTCAAGGTTTTACTGTTAACCTATAAAGCGTTACATGGGCTTGCTCCTACCTATCTTTCCGAGTTGGTCCTGCCGTACATACCAATACGTACGCTACGGTCACAAGACGCAGGCCTCCTAATTGTCCCTAGAATTTCTAAGCAAACAGCGGGAGGCAGGGCTTTCTCCTATAGATCTCCATTTTTATGGAACAGTCTGCCTACCCATGTGAGAGACGCAGACTCGGTCTCAACCTTTAAGTCTTTACTGAAGACTTATCTCTTCAGTAGGTCATATGATTGAGTGTAGTCTGGCCCAGGAGTGTGAAGGTGAACGGAAAGGCTCTGGAGCAACGAACCGCCCTTGCTGTCTCTGCCTGGCCGGTTCCCCTCTCTCCACTGGGATTCTCTGCCTCTAACCCTGTTACAGGGGCTGAGTCACTGGCTTACTGGTGCTCTTTCATGCCGTCCCTGGGAGGGGTGCGTCACTTGAGTGGGTTGAGTTACTGACGTGATCTTCCTGTCTGGGTTGGCCCCCCCCCTTGGTTTGTGCTGTGGTGGAGATCTTTGTTGGCTATACTCGGCCTTGTCTCAGGATTATAAGTTGGTGGTTGAAGATATCCCTCCAGTGGTGCGGGGGCTGTGCTTTGGCAAAGTGGGTGGGGTTATATCCTTCCTATTTGGCCCTGTCCGGGGGTATCTTCGGATGGGGCCACAGTGTCTCCTGACCGCTCCTGTCTCAGCCTCCAGTATTTATGCTGCAGTAGTTTGTGTCGGGGGGCTGGGGTCAGTTGGTTATACCTGGAGTACTTCTCCTGTCTTATCCAGTGTCCTGTGTGAATTTAAGTATGCTTTCTCTAATTCTCTCGTTCTCTCTTTCTTTCTCTCTCTGAGAACCTGAGCCCTAGGACCATACGTCAGGACTACCGGGCATGACGACTCCCTGCTGCCCCCAGTCCGCCTGGCCTTGCTGCTATTCCAGTTTCAACGGTTCTGCCTGCGGTTATGGAACCCCTACCTGTCCCAGACCTGCTGTTTTCAACTCTTAATGATCGGCTATGAAAAGCCAACAGATTTATTCCTGATTATTATTTGACCATGCTTGTCATTTATGAACATTTTGAAAATCTTGGCTCTCTCTAATTTTCTCCTTCTCTCTTTCTTTCTCTCGGAGGACCTGAGCCCTGGGACCATACGCCGGGACTGCCGGGCGTGGTGGCTCCTTGCTGTCCCCAGTCCGCCTGGCCTTGCTGCTGTTCTGCCTGCGGTTATGGAACCGCCACCTGTCCCAGACCTGTTGTTTTTCAACTCTTAATGATCGGCTATGAAAAGCCAACTGAATATTATTCATGATTATTATTTGACCATGCTTGTCACTTATGAACATTTTTGAACATCTTGGCATAGTTCTGTTATAATCTCCACCCGGCACAGCCAGAAGAGGACTGGCCACCCCTCATAGCCTGGTTCCTCTCTAGGTTTCTTCCTAGGTTTTGGCCTTTCTAGGGAGTTTTTCCTAGCCACTGTGCTTCTACACCTGCATTCTAGCTGTTTGGGGTTTTAGGCTGGGTCTCTGTACAGCACTTCGAGACATTAGCTGATGTACGAAGGGCTATATAAAATAAACTTGATTGATTGATTGATGCTGAGACCTGGGGACATAGTTAACACAGTTGGTTAAGACTACATGCTGAGACCTGGGGACATAGTTAACACAGTGGGTTAAGACTACTAGCTGAGACCTGGGGACATAGTTAACACAGTTGGTTAAGACTACTAGCTGAGATCTGGGGACATAGTTAACACAGTGGGTTAAGACTACTAGCTGAGATCTGGGGACATAGTTAACACAGTGGGTTAAGACTACATGCTGAGACCTGGGGACATAGTTAACACAGTGGGTTAAGACTACTAGCTGAGATCTGGGGACATAGTTAACACAGTGGGTTAAGACTACACTACTAGCTGAGATCTGGGGACATAGTTAACACAGTGGGTTAAGACTACTAGCTGAGATCTGGGGACATAGTTAACACAGTGGGTTAAGACTACTAGCTGAGATCTGGGGACATAGTTAACACAGTGGGTTAAGACTACATGCTGAGATCTGGGGACATAGTTAACACAGTGGGTTAAGACAACATGCTGAGACCTGGGGACATAGTTAACACAGTGGGTTAAGACTACTAGCTGAGATCTGGGGACATAGTTAACACAGTGGGTTAAGACTACTAGCTGAGATCTGGGGACATAGTTAACACAGTGGTTTAAGACTACATGCTGAGACCTGGGGACATAGTTAACACAGTGGGTTAAGACTACATGCTGAGACCTGGGGACATAGTTAACACAGTGGGTTAAGACTACTAGCTGAGACCTGGGGACATAGTTAACACAGTGGGTTAAGACTACATGCTGAGACCTGGGGACATAGTTAACACAGTGGGTTAAGACTACTAGCTGAGACCTGGGGACATAGTTAACACAGTGGGTTAAGACTACTAGCTGAGATCTGGGGACATAGTAAACACAGTGGGTTAAGACTACATGCTGAGACCTGGGGACATAGTTAACACAGTTGGTTAAGACTACATGCTGAGATCTGGGGACATAGTTAACACAGTGGGTTAAGACTACATGCTGAGACCTGGGGACATAGTTAACACAGTGGGTTAAGACTACATGCTGAGACCTGGGGACATAGTTAACACAGTTGGTTAAGACTACATGCTGAGACCTGGGGACATAGTTAACACAGTTGGTTAAGACTACATGCTGAGATCTGGGGACATAGTTAACACAGTGGGTTAAGACTACTAGCTGAGACCTGGGGACATAGTTAACACAGTGGGTTAAGACTACATGCTGAGACCTGGGGACATAGTTAACACAGTGGGTTAAGACTACATGCTGAGACCTGGGGACATAGTTAACACAGTTGGTTAAGACTACTAGCTGAGACCTGGGGACATAGTTAACACAGTTGGTTAAGACTACTAGCTGAGACCTGGGGACATAGTTAACACAGTGGGTTAAGACTACATGCTGAGACCTGGGGACATAGTTAACACAGTTGGTTAAGACTACTAGCTGAGATCTGGGGACATAGTTAACACAGTTGGTTAAGACTACTAGCTGAGACCTGGGGACATAGTTAACACAGTTGGTTAAGACTACTAGCTGAGATCTGGGGACATAGTTAACACAGTGGGTTAAGACTACATGCTGAGACCTGGGGACATAGTTAACACAGTTGGTTAAGACTACATGCTGAGACCTGGGGACATAGTTAACACAGTTGGTTAAGACTACATGCTGAGACCTGGGGACATAGTTAACACAGTGGGTTAAGACTACATGCTGAGACCTGGGGACATAGTTAACACAGTTGGTTAAGACTACATGCTGAGACCTGGGGACATAGTTAACACAGTTGGTTAAGACTACATGCTGAGACCTGGGGACATAGTTAACACAGTCGGTTAAGACTACATGCTGAGACCTGGGGACATAGTTAACACAGTTCAGTAAAGGTTACTCGGTGAGATCTGAGTGCGTGTTACTTTCTCACTTTGTAAGACAATATATCATCTTGTATGTATGTATGTATGTATGTAAACATATACAGTGGGGCAAAAAAGTATTTAGTCAGCCACCAATTGTGCAAGTTCTCCCACTTAAAAAGATGAGGCCTGTAATTTTCATCATAGGTACAACTTCAACTATGACAGACAAAATGAGAAAAAAAAATCCAGAAAATCACATTGTATGATTTTTAATGAATTTATTTGCAAATTATGGTGGAAAATAAGTATTTGGTCACCTACAAACAAGCAAGATTTCTGGCTCTCACAGACCTGTAACTTCTTTAAGAGGCTCCTCTGTCCTCCACTCGTTACCTGTATTAATGGCACCTGTTTGAACTTGTTATCAGTATAAAAGACACCTGTCCACAACCTCAAACAGTCACACTCCAAACTCCACTATGGCCAAGACCAAAGAGCTGTCAAAGGACACCAGAAACAAAATTGTAGACCTGCACCAGGCTGGGAAGACTGAATCTGCAATAGGTAAGCAGCTTGGTTTGAAGAAATCAACTGTGAGAGCAATGATTAGGAAATGGAAGACATACAAGACCACTGATAATCTCCCTCGATCTGGGGCTCCACGCAAGATCTCACCCCGTGGGGTCAAAATGATCACAAGAACGGTGAGCAAAAATCCCAGAACCACACGGGGGGACCTAGTGAATGACCTGCTGGGACCAAAGTAACAAAGCCTACCATCAGTAACACACTACGCCGCCAGGGACTCAAATCCTGCAGTGCCAGACGTGTCCCCCTGCTTAAGCCAGTACATGTCCAGGCCCGTCTGAAGTTTGCTAGAGAGCATTTGGATGATCCAGAAGAAGATTGGGAGAATGTCATATGGTCAGATGAAACCAAAATATAACTTTTTGGTAAAAACTCAACTCGTCGTGTTTGGAGGACAAAGAATGCTGAGTTGCATCCAAAGAACACCATACCTACTGTGAAGCATGGGGGTGGAAACATCATGCTTTGGGGCTGTTTTTCTGCAAAGGGACCAGGACGACTGATCCGTGTAAAGGAAAGAATGAATGGGGCCATGCATCGTGAGATTTTGAGTGAAAACCTCCTTCCATCAGCAAGGGCATTGAAGATGAAACGTGGCTGGGTCTTTCAGCATGACAATGATCCCAAACACACCGCCCGGGCAACGAAGGAGTGGCTTCGTAAGAAGCATTTCAAGGTCCTGGAGTGGCCTAGCCAGTCTCCAGATCTCAACCCCATAGAAAATCTTTGGAGGGAGTTGAAAGTCCGTGTTGCCCAGCAACAGCCCCAAAACATCACTGCTCTAGAGGAGATCTGCATGGAGGAATGGGCCAAAATACCAGCAACAGTGTGTGAAAACCTTGTGAAGACTTACAGAAAACGTTTGACCTCTGTCATTGCCAACAAAGGGTATATAACAAAGTATTGAGATAACCTTTTGTTATTGACCAAATACTTATTTTCCACCATAATTTGCAAATACATTCATTAAAAATCCTACAATGTGATTTTCTGGATTTTTTTTCTCATTTTGTCTGTCATAGTTGAAGTGTACCTATGATGAAAATTACAGGTCTCTCTCATCTTTTTAAGTGGGAGAACTTGCACAATTGGTGGCTGACTAAATACTTTTTTGCCCCACTGTATGTGGGGGATTGGAAGTGCAGACAATTACACTGATGGAAGCTACTCCAAAACATTCACTAATTTGTTTAACATCACAAGTAAGCACAAAAGTAATGACATTAAGTAAATTAATGATATCTGATTGCTGGAAGTTAATTGTTTTCTTACCTGAAGACTAAAAATTATTGGAAAGCTATTTTGTTTAGGTCAAACTTGGCCTCCATTAGCAAATAGAAAGAACGGGAGAATCTAACGTTGCAATAGGCTTTAACCTAATCTTCCTCATCTCCCAACCAATCATCTCCCACACATACAGTCTCTCACCATGAAGCCTCTGGTGTACCAGCTTTAGACAGCTTTAGTGTTTTCTCCTCTGTGAATTAACTGATCTTTTTTAAATTGGCAACTCGAAACTAAAATGACATTTCCCGCACAAATTAATCTCCGACGATGTAGGCCTAGGTCGTTTGGGTTGCCATCTTGGAGAAACAGAAACAAGCAAACAGTCAGTGGTTGTATTTGATTAACGTTTATTGAAAAAAAAGTATGAATTTACAGCAAACAAAGAAAGGCATGCAGCTACACAGGACAAACGTTTCTGCTCTTTTACACACCATCATCTGCTCATCTATCACTCCAGTGTCACTACTTACACACCATCATCTGCTCATCTATCACTCCAGTGTCACTACTTACACACCATCATCTGCTCATCTATCACTCCAGTGTCACTACTTACACACCATCATCTGCTCATCTATCACTCCAGTGTCACTACTTACACACCATCATCTGCTCATCTATCACTCCAGTGTCACTACTTACACACCATCATCTGCTCATCTATCACTCCAGTGTCACTACTTACACACCATCATCTGCTCATCTATCACTCCAGTGTCACTACTTACACACCATCATCTGCTCATCTATCACTCCAGTGTTAATCTGCTAAATTGTAATTACTTTGCTACTATGGCCTTTTTATTTCACCTTTATTTAACCAGGTAGGCCGGTTGAGAACAAGTTCTCATTTACAACTGCGACCTGGCCAAGATAAAGCGAAGCAGTGTGACACAGACAACAAAACAGAGTTGAGTAAAATTGACAATTAAATCAATTTTAATCCCACTTTGGGATGTGGAAAAAGTCAAGGGGTGTGGAAACTTTCTGAACCGATTACATTAATCACACACAGACTACCTTATAAGGATAATGTAGTTTCTAATGGCAGCCTGCAGGAGCCCGGTCGGCCTTCAACTTGACGTCACGACACGCTAAAACACCACTTCCTGATCTTCAAATGCGCCACTGGGACCTCACATAGGAAACAACGGGGGGTGATGGCTTCATCCATAAACATTTTTTTTTACAGTCTATGATTTTAGCCCATCTTATCATTGCTCGAATTTCAACAACTAGTTTGGATTGGCTGAAGGTAGACTCAGCGAAATGAGTTGCCACGAGCAGCACCGCAGATATTGCGATGAGCGTGATGCAATAATTCACTTTCACACACACAATGTCTGTGCGCAATGGTCACAGGTTTGCTTCACGCTGTTACAATGTGGTAGTAGCCACGGGGCCAAAACAGCGGAGAAGTTGAACCTGGCGCTTCAACGCTCTTAGTTGCTGTGGAAATTGACCCACTATGCTGTTTACTTTCTGCATCTACATCATACCGCTGAGTCTGCCTTTAATAAACCAATGCCAAGTTCTCCTTATTTGCTTCCTTTGGCTAAAGGGTGAACGTGAATGGTTAGATTTTTGACTTAATATTGACACCCCACCTTACACAGACTCCTAGGACTTAATATTGACACCCCACCTTACATATAGACTCCTAGGACTTAATATTGACACCCCACCTTACATATAGACTCCTAGGACTTAATATCGACACCCCACCTTACATATTGACTCATATGACTTAATATTGACACTCCACCTTACATATAGACTCCTAGGACTTAATATTGACACCCCACCTTACATATAGACTCCTAGGACTTAATATTGACACCCCACCTTACATATAGACTCCTAGGACTTAATATCGGCACCCCACCTTACATATTGACTCCTAGGACTTAATATTGACACCCCACCTTACATATTGACTCCTAGGACTTAATATTGACACCCCACCTTACATATTGACTCCTATGACTTAATATTGACACCCCACCTTACATATAGACTCCTAGGACTTAATATCGGCACCCCACCTTACATATTGACTCCTAGGACTTAATATCGACACCCCACCTTACATATAGACTCCTAGGACTTAATATTGACACCCCACCTTACATATTGACTCCTAGGACTTAATATTGACACCCCACCTTACATAGACTCTTAAGTTAAAGTTACAAAAAAAGACAGGAAAAAATTATACTTTCTAAAGAGGAATTTTAGAAACGGCTCTCAAAAAAAAGAACATTTGCATATCTCTCATCTGTTGCAAAAACACAGTAGTGATGAGGTTGGGATATAATCTAAGCGAGTTTTAATTAGTTTAACATAATTCAGGGCTGTGGCAGGAGGTAAAGCAAAAGAAAATCCCATGACTGAAACTGAAGTCCATTGTCAGATCGATTGTCTGCGGGGGCCGAGTTAACCTCCCCTTTTCATGTAAAAAAAAAAAAAAAAAAAAAAAAAAAAAAAGCCATGATGGAAAGACGATCGTTTTGTACGTGTATTAAACTATAGGATGACTCGTCGTTGATGGTTACCAGGCCTACAATCGGGTTGTCGTCAGCAAACGTGATAGTCGGTGTCGTGCAAAGCCACGCAGTCATGGGTGAACAAGGGAGTACAGCAGGGGGCTGAGGACACACCCCTGGGGAGCTCCTGTGTTGAGTCAGGGATCTAGTCAGGAAGTCCAGGATCTAGTTTCACAGGAACACGCATTCTACTGCAGTTAGGAACTAGGAACACGCATTCTACTGCAGTTAGGAACTAGGAACACGCATTCTACTGCAGTTAGGAACTAGGAACACGCATTCTACTGCAGTTAGGAACTAGGAACACACATTCTACTGCAGTTAGGAACTAGGAACACGCATTCTACTGCAGTTAGGAACTAGGAACACGCATTCTACTGCAGTTAGGAACTAGGAACACGCATTCTACTGCAGTTAGGAACTAGGAACACGCATTCTACTGCAGTTAGGAACTAGGAACACGCATTCTACTGCAGTTAGGAACTAGGAACACGCATTCTACTGCAGTTAGGAACTAGGAACACGCATTCTACTGCAGTTAGGAACTAGGAACACGCATTCTACTGCAGTTAGGAACTAGGAACACACATTCTACTGCAGTTAGGAACTAGGAACACACATTCTACCGCAGTTAGGAACTAGGAACACGCATTCTACCGCAGTTAGGAACTAGGAACACGCATTCTACTGCAGTTAGGAACTAGGAACACGCATTCTACTGCAGTTAGGAACTAGGAACACACATTCTACTGCAGTTAGGAACACGCATTCTACTGCAGTTAGGAACTAGGAACACACATTCTACTGCAGTTAGGAACACGCATTCTACTGCAGTTAGGAACTAGGAACACGCATTCTACTGCAGTTAGGAACTAGGAACACACATTCTGCTGCAGTTAGGAACTAGGAACACACATTCTACTGCAGTTAGGAACTAGGAACACGCATTCTACTGCAGTTAGGAACTAGGAACACGCATTCTACTGCAGTTAGGAACTAGGAACACACATTCTACTGCAGTTAGGAACTAGGAACACGCATTCTACTGCAGTTAGGAACTAGGAACACACATTCTACTGCAGTTAGGAACTAGGAACACACATTCTGCTGCAGTTAGGAACTAGGAACACGCATTCTACTGCAGTTAGGAACTAGGAACACGCATTCTGCTGCAGTTAGGAACTAGGAACACGCATTCTACTGCAGTTAGGAACTAGGAACACACATTCTACTGCAGTTAGGAGCTAGGAACACACATTCTACTGCAGTTAGGAGCTAGGAACACGCATTCTGCTGCAGTTAGGAACTAGGAACACGCATTCTACTGCAGTTAGGAACTAGGAACACACATTCTGCTGCAGTTAGGAACTAGGAACACGCATTCTACTGCAGTTAGGAACTAGGAACACACATTCTGCTGCAGTTAGGAACTAGGAACACGCATTCTACTGCAGTTAGGAACTAGGAACACACATTCTACTGCAGTTAGGAACTAGGAACACGCATTCTGCTGCAGTTAGGAACTAGGAACACACATTCTACTGCAGTTAGGAACTAGGAACACGCATTCTACTGCAGTTAGGAACTAGGAACACGCATTCTGCTGCAGTTAGGAACTAGTAACACGCATTCTACTGCAGTTAGGGACTAGGAACACACATTCTACTGCAGTTAGGAACTAGGAACACACATTCTACTGCAGTTAGGAACTAGGAACACGCATTCTACTGCAGTTAGGAACTAGGAACACGCATTCTACTGCAGTTAGGAACACACATTCTACTGCAGTTAGGAACTAGGAACACGCATTCTACTGCAGTTAGGAACTAGGAACACGCATTCTACTGCAGTTAGGAACTAGGAACACACATTCTACTGCAGTTAGGAACTAGGAACACGCATTCTACTGCAGTTAGGAACTAGGAACACACATTCTACTGCAGTTAGGAACTAGGAACACGCATTCTACTGCAGTTAGGAACTAGGAACACGCATTCTACTGCAGTTAGGAACTAGGAACACGCATTCTACTGCAGTTAGGAACTAGGAACACGCATTCTACTGCAGTTAGGAACTAGGAACACGCATTCTACTGCAGTTAGGAACTAGGAACACGCAATTCTGCTGCAGTTAGGAACTAGGAACACGCATTCTACTGCAGTTAGGAACTAGGAACACGCATTCTACTGCAGTTAGGAACTAGGAACACACATTCTACTGCAGTTAGGAACTAGGAACACACATTCTACTGCAGTTAGGAACACGCATTCTACTGCAGTTAGGAACTAGGAACACACATTCTACTGCAGTTAGGAACACGCATTCTACTGCAGTTAGGAACTAGGAACACGCATTCTACTGCAGTTAGGAACTAGGAACACGCATTCTACTGCAGTTAGGAACTAGGAACACGCATTCTACTGCAGTTAGGAACACACATTCTACTGCAGTTAGGAACACACATTCTACTGCAGTTAGGAACTAGGAACACACATTCTACTGCAGTTAGGAACTAGGAACACACATTCTACTGCAGTTAGGAACACACATTCTACTGCAGTTAGGAACTAGGAACACACATTCTACTGCAGTTAGGAACTAGGAACACACATTCTACTGCAGTTAGGAACTAGGAACACGCATTCTACTGCAGTTAGGAACTAGGAACACACAATTCTACTGCAGTTAGGAACTAGGAACACACAATTCTGCTGCAGTTAGGAACTAGGAACACACATTCTACTGCAGTTAGGAACTAGGAACACACATTCTACTGCAGTTAGGAACTAGGAACACGCATTCTACTGCAGTTAGGAACTAGGAACACACAATTCTACTGCAGTTAGGAACTAGGAACACACAATTCTGCTGCAGTTAGGAACTAGGAACACGCATTCTACTGCAGTTAGGAACACACATTCTACTGCAGTTAGGAACACACATTCTACTGCAGTTAGGAACACACATTCTACTGCAGTTAGGAACACACATTCTACTGCAGTTAGGAACTAGGAACACACATTCTACTGCAGTTAGGAACTAGGAACACGCATTCTACTGCAGTTAGGAACTAGGAACACACAATTCTGCTGCAGTTAGGAACTAGGAACACGCATTCTACTGCAGTTAGGAACTAGGAACACGCATTCTACTGCAGTTAGGAACACACATTCTACTGCAGTTAGGAACTAGGAACACACATTCTACTGCAGTTAGGAACACACATTCTGCTGCAGTTAGGAACTAGGAACACGCATTCTACTGCAGTTAGGAACTAGGAACACGCATTCTACTGCAGTTAGGAACTAGGAACACGCATTCTACTGCAGTTAGGAACTAGGAACACACATTCTACCGCAGTTAGGAGCTAGGAACACGCATTCTACTGCAGTTAGGAACACAAATTCTACTGCAGTTAGGAGCTAGGAACACACATTCTACTGCAGTTAGGAACTAGGAACACACATTCTACTGCAGTTAGGAACTAGGAACACGCATTCTGCTGCAGTTAGGAACTAGGAACACGCATTCTGCTGCAGTTAGGAACTAGGAACACGCATTCTACTGCAGTTAGGAACTAGGAACACACATTCTACTGCAGTTAGGAACTAGGAACACGCATTCTACTGCAGTTAGGAACTAGGAACACGCATTCTACTGCAGTTAGGAACTAGGAACACGCATTCTACTGCAGTTAGGAACTAGGAACACGCATTCTACTGCAGTTAGGAACTAGGAACACACATTCTACTGCAGTTAGGAACTAGGAACACGCATTCTACTGCAGTTAGGAACTAGGAACACGCATTCTACTGCAGTTAGGAACTAGGAACACGCATTCTACTGCAGTTAGGAACTAGGAACACGCATTCTACTGCAGTTAGGAACTAGGAACACGCATTCTACTGCAGTTAGGAACTAGGAACACACATTCTACTGCAGTTAGGAACTAGGAACACGCATTCTACTGCAGTTAGGAACTAGGAACACACATTCTACTGCAGTTAGGAACTAGGAACACACATTCTACTGCAGTTAGGAACTAGGAACACACATTCTACTGCAGTTAGGAACTAGGAACACGCATTCTACTGCAGTTAGGAACTAGGAACACGCATTCTACTGCAGTTAGGAACTAGGAACACGCATTCTACTGCAGTTAGGAACTAGGAACACACATTCTACCGCAGTTAGGAACTAGGAACACGCATTCTACCGCAGTTAGGAACTAGGAACACGCATTCTACTGCAGTTAGGAACTAGGAACACGCATTCTACTGCAGTTAGGAACTAGGAACACACATTCTACTGCAGTTAGGAACACGCATTCTACTGCAGTTAGCAACTAGGAACACACATTCTACTGCAGTTAGGAACACGCATTCTACTGCAGTTAGGAACTAGGAACACGCATTCTACTGCAGTTAGGAACTAGGAACACACATTCTGCTGCAGTTAGGAACTAGGAACACACATTCTACTGCAGTTAGGAACTAGGAACACGCATTCTACTGCAGTTAGGAACTAGGAACATGCATTCTACTGCAGTTAGGAACTAGGAACACACATTCTACTGCAGTTAGGAACTAGGAACACGCATTCTACTGCAGTTAGGAACTAGGAACACGCATTCTGCTGCAGTTAGGAACTAGGAACACGCATTCTACTGCAGTTAGGAACTAGGAACACACATTCTACTGCAGTTAGGAGCTAGGAACACACATTCTACTGCAGTTAGGAGCTAGGAACACGCATTCTGCTGCAGTTAGGAACTAGGAACACGCATTCTACTGCAGTTAGGAACTAGGAACACACATTCTGCTGCAGTTAGGAACTAGGAACACGCATTCTACTGCAGTTAGGAACTAGGAACACACATTCTGCTGCAGTTAGGAACTAGGAACACGCATTCTACTGCAGTTAGGAACTAGGAACACACATTCTACTGCAGTTAGGAACTAGGAACACGCATTCTACTGCAGTTAGGAACTAGGAACACGCATTCTGCTGCAGTTAGGAACTAGGAACACACATTCTACTGCAGTTAGGAACTAGGAACACGCATTCTACTGCAGTTAGGAACTAGGAACACGCATTCTGCTGCAGTTAGGAACTAGTAACACGCATTCTACTGCAGTTAGGGACTAGGAACACACATTCTACTGCAGTTAGGAACTAGGAACACACATTCTACTGCAGTTAGGAACTAGGAACACGCATTCTACTGCAGTTAGGAACTAGGAACACGCATTCTACTGCAGTTAGGAACACACATTCTACTGCAGTTAGGAACTAGGAACACGCATTCTACTGCAGTTAGGAACTAGGAACACGCATTCTACTGCAGTTAGGAACTAGGAACACACATTCTACTGCAGTTAGGAACTAGGAACACGCATTCTACTGCAGTTAGGAACTAGGAACACACATTCTACTGCAGTTAGGAACTAGGAACACGCATTCTACTGCAGTTAGGAACTAGGAACACGCATTCTACTGCAGTTAGGAACTAGGAACACGCATTCTACTGCAGTTAGGAACTAGGAACACGCATTCTACTGCAGTTAGGAACTAGGAACACGCATTCTACTGCAGTTAGGAACTAGGAACACGCATTCTACTGCAGTTAGGAACTAGGAACACACATTCTACTGCAGTTAGGAACTAGGAACACGCATTCTACTGCAGTTAGGAACTAGGAACACACATTCTACTGCAGTTAGGAACTAGGAACACACATTCTACTGCAGTTAGGAACTAGGAACACACATTCTACTGCAGTTAGGAACACGCATTCTACTGCAGTTAGGAACTAGGAACACACATTCTACTGCAGTTAGGAACACGCATTCTACTGCAGTTAGGAAGAACACGCATTCTACTGCAGTTAGGAACTAGGAACACGCATTCTACTGCAGTTAGGAACTAGGAACACGCATTCTACTGCAGTTAGGAACTAGGAACACGCATTCTACTGCAGTTAGGAACTAGGAACACGCATTCTACTGCAGTTAGGAACACACATTCTACTGCAGTTAGGAACTAGGAACACACATTCTACTGCAGTTAGGAACTAGGAACACACATTCTACTGCAGTTAGGAACTAGGAACACGCATTCTACTGCAGTTAGGAACTAGGAACACACAATTCTACTGCAGTTAGGAACTAGGAACACACAATTCTGCTGCAGTTAGGAACTAGGAACACACATTCTACTGCAGTTAGGAACTAGGAACACACAATTCTGCTGCAGTTAGGAACTAGGAACACGCATTCTACTGCAGTTAGGAACACACATTCTACTGCAGTTAGGAACACACATTCTACTGCAGTTAGGAACACACATTCTACTGCAGTTAGGAACTAGGAACACACATTCTACTGCAGTTAGGAACTAGGAACACGCATTCTACTGCAGTTAGGAACTAGGAACACACAATTCTGCTGCAGTTAGGAACTAGGAACACGCATTCTACTGCAGTTAGGAACTAGGAACACGCATTCTACTGCAGTTAGGAACACACATTCTACTGCAGTTAGGAACACAAATTCTACTGCAGTTAGGAACTAGGAACACACATTCTACTGCAGTTAGGAACACACATTCTGCTGCAGTTAGGAACTAGGAACACGCATTCTACTGCAGTTAGGAACTAGGAACACGCATTCTACTGCAGTTAGGAACTAGGAACACACATTCTACTGCAGTTAGGAACTAGGAACACACATTCTACCGCAGTTAGGAGCTAGGAACACGCATTCTACTGCAGTTAGGAACACAAATTCTACTGCAGTTAGGAGCTAGGAACACACATTCTACTGCAGTTAGGAACTAGGAACACACATTCTACTGCAGTTAGGAACTAGGAACACGCATTCTGCTGCAGTTAGGAACTAGGAACACGCATTCTGCTGCAGTTAGGAACTAGGAACACGCATTCTACTGCAGTTAGGAACTAGGAACACACATTCTACTGCAGTTAGGAACTAGGAACACGCATTCTACTGCAGTTAGGAACTAGGAACACGCATTCTACTGCAGTTAGGAACTAGGAACACGCATTCTACTGCAGTTAGGAACTAGGAACACACATTCTACTGCAGTTAGGAACTAGGAACACACATTCTACTGCAGTTAGGAACTAGGAACACGCATTCTACTGCAGTTAGGAACTAGGAACACGCATTCTACTGCAGTTAGGAACTAGGAACACGCATTCTACTGCAGTTAGGAACTAGGAACACGCATTCTACTGCAGTTAGGAACTAGGAACACGCATTCTACTGCAGTTAGGAACTAGGAACACGCATTCTACTGCAGTTAGGAACTAGGAACACGCATTCTACTGCAGTTAGGAACTAGGAACACGCATTCTACTGCAGTTAGGAACTAGGAACACACATTCTACTGCAGTTAGGAACTAGGAACACACATTCTACTGCAGTTAGGAACTAGGAACACGCATTCTACTGCAGTTAGGAACTAGGAACACGCATTCTACTGCAGTTAGGAACACGCATTCTACTGCAGTTAGGAACACGCATTCTACTGCAGTTAGGAACACGCATTCTACTGCAGTTAGGAACACGCATTCTACTGCAGTTAGGAACACGCATTCTACTGCAGTTAGGAACTAGGAACACGCATTCTACTGCAGTTAGGAACTAGGAACACGCATTCTACTGCAGTTAGGAACTAGGAACACACATTCTACTGCAGTTAGGAACTAGGAACACACATTCTACTGCAGTTAGGAACTAGGAACACACATTCTACTGCAGTTAGGAACTAGGAACACGCATTCTACTGCAGTTAGGAACTAGGAACACGCATTCTACTGCAGTTAGGAACTAGGAACACGCATTTCGCTGCATTGGCTATAACTAACATATGCTCAACTGTGTATGTGACCAATCAACTTTGATTTATGGTAAAAATGAAGTTATGGGTTGCGTCCCTGGGTCCTGGTCAAAAGTTAAGTGTGCAAAGGATTCACTGCCGCTACCTCGCTCTCCAACCAAGGTGCATGAATTGCAAACTGAAGCAGAAAACAGACGCAACTCTCAGGGTTATTTACATGTTTGGTTGTATTTTTAAACAAGTTTCCTTTATTTAGTTCCGTTATCCTCCAAGAAGTTGCACGATCTCATCTACTTCACAAGTCAAAGGAAATGAACTGCTATACTGCTTTTAAATGTGCAGGGAGAAAGGAAATTGGGACACAAAGTATTTTATTCAGGTAATAAACAAGACTCAATAAGAAAAGGGGTTTACATTCGAGTAGAAACAGGAAATTGAAATTCACAAAATTAAAACTTGAGGTTAGCTGTTCTGGCTGTCAATCAAGCTGCTGGGCCAAGAGAAGTACCTCAGTAGCCAATGATGAACCACCCAGCAGACCAACAGAGGGCAGTCTCACATCAGCAGGAATAAACACCAGGATGACATCTGAAATGGAACCCTATTCCCTGTATAGTGCACTACTTTAGAGTGCCATTTCAGACGCAGCCAGATCCTGTTCAGTAGAGGGGGGGGGGGGGGGGGGGGATGAAGAAAACGTTTTATAACTGAGTGAAAAGGTAGGCACTACCTGAACTTGTACAATAAGTGTGTTTTCCTGTTTCCAAACGGTTTTGTTATGGTATACTAAACATGACCCCGGGCAGTTACTTCAAGACTACAGAGCTCGTAATGACAGTTGGATGATCCTCAATACTTCCCGGCTTAAAACGGTTAAATATAAAACCTTCATATCTGAACCGTGATGGGGTTCTACATGAGACTGCAGAAAATATAAAAAAGGACGGACACGTTCCAGACAGTTTACATTGCAGTGGTTGAATACTTACCAAGGTGTTGGGAGACGGCAACACATGAGATTCTTATCATTCAACTCCCAGGTCTGCACAAAAATCAAGTAACCCCGCAATGTGTCTGACAATGCACACAGCGATAAAACAACAGAGAATTTCAAAAATGTTGATACTGAAAAGACACTGGACAGAAGGAGGGGGAAGATACCGGGCGAACAATATTACAACAGATTAATGGCTGAGAGAAAAATAAATCTGAGAACAGTTTACACTTTTAAATTGGTTAACACAGAATTGGTTGGCTTCCTACCGCCACCTGGTGGCTATATGTTGTAAATGCAGCCTAAGGACATTAACCCTTTAGTAATCTGTACCACGTTGAAGGCACAGAGACAGTCAGACCACTCCTCCCCCCCTCTGCATCCTAAATAGCACACTATTACCTATATAGTGCACTGCTTTAGATCAGATCAACAGTACTGCACGACAAAACGAATAAGGTGCCATTTCAGGACCACTTGTGTCTTCTTCTACACCATAAAAAAAGCCTTTAGGTTTAACACATTGACTTATGAACTAAAATTATAGGAAGCCAGCTGTCAGCTGTCGGTAGTTCAGTTGATGATGTTTCGGCTCAATCAGGTTGGGGGGGGGGGGGGGGGGGGGGTCAAGCGGCAGGATGAAGAGGGGTGATGATGATGACGATGACCAGGTTCTCAGTCGCTGTCGAACCTGATGGAGTTGACGGACTGGGAGATGGCTCCTCCACGGTAGCTTCCCCTCTTCTTCTTGGTCTTCTCGTGGCGGAAGGACTTCCCCTTGGTGAAGCGGAGCACGTCATTGGCCCTCTGGCCCCAGTCTCCATTTGCCCCGCGCTGAGGTGAGCAGAGAGAGACAGTCAAAACACGTCTAGCACCAGAATGACATGATCCCAACCCTGGACCAACACAATACCGACATATATATATTGTAGTTCTTTTACTTAAGATGACAACGCAGTACCTCTAAGTATCCCGTGTCCAAAATAATAGCATATAAAATGCTAATTCTCTAACCATCAATAAGGCTGAGTGGGCGGGGAGCCAAATATTCATAAGCGTGTCTTGACTGACAGGTTCTGACCGACTCCCAGAACTGTGTGTCCGTTGGGTCATCCATAAGATCAAGCAACACAAATATACTTTCTAGAAGAACCCTGAAACGAGGAGATATACATGTTTCAAGCATTCAGTGATTCTCTGCATTAATATACGACTTTAGAACAGCTTCATCTGACCCAAGGACCATTGTTCTAACAACCAAGATGGCGACAGCTAAATAAAACCACTAGGGCATCCCGACTGGACCAGTGGTGTAAGACAGTGTTCGCTGTGCCACTAGAGACTCTGGGTTCTAGTCCAGGCTCTGTGCCCCTAGAGACTCTGGGTTCTAGTCCAGGCTCTGTGCCATTAGAGACTCTGGGTTCTAGTCCAGGCTCTGTGCCACTAGAGACTCTGGGTTCTAGTCCAGGCTCTGTGCCACTAGAGACTCTGGGTTCTAGTCCAGGCTCTGTGCCACTAGAGACTCTGGGTTCTAGCCCAGGCTCTGTGCCACTAGAGACTCTGGGTTCTAGCCCAGGCTCTGTGCCACTAGAGACTCTGGGTTCTAGCCCAGGCTCTGTGCCACTAGAGACTCTGGGTTCTAGCCCAGGCTCTGTGCCACTAGAGACTCTGGGTTCTAGCCCAGGCTCTGTGCCACTAGAGACTCTGGGTTCTAGCCCAGGCTCTGTGCCACTAGAGACTCTGGGTTCTAGCCCAGGCTCTGTGCCACTAGAGACTCTGGGTTCTAGCCCAGGCTCTGTGCCACTAGAGACTCTGGGTTCTAGCCCAGGCTCTGTGCCACTAGAGAGACTCTGGGTTCTAGTCCAGGCTCTGTGCCACTAGAGAGACTCTGGGTTCTAGTCCAGGCTCTGTGCCACTAGAGAGACTCTGGGTTCTAGTCCAGGCTCTGTGCCACTAGAGAGACTCTGGGTTCTAGTCCAGGCTCTGTGCCACTAGAGAGACTCTGGGTTCTAGTCCAGGCTCTGTGCCACTAGAGAGACTCTGGGTTCTAGTCCAGGCTCTGTGCCACTAGAGAGACTCTGGGTTCTAGTCCAGGCTCTGTGCCACTAGAGAGACTCTGGGTTCTAGTCCAGGCTCTGTGCCACTAGAGAGACTCTGGGTTCTAGTCCAGGCTCTGTGCCCCTAGAGACTCTGGGTTCTAGTCCAGGCTCTGTGCCCCTAGAGACTCTGGGTTCTAGTCCAGGCTCTGTGCCCCTAGAGACTCTGGGTTCTAGTCCAGGCTCTGTGCCCCTAGAGACTCTGGGTTCTAGTCCAGGCTCTGTGCCCCTAGAGACTCTGGGTTCTAGTCCAGGCTCTGTGCCCCTAGAGACTCTGGGTTCTAGTCCAGGCTCTGTGCCCCTAGAGACTCTGGGTTCTAGTCCAGGCTCTGTGCCCCTAGAGACTCTGGGTTCTAGTCCAGGCTGTGCCACTAGAGAGACTCTGGGTTCTAGTCCAGGCTGTGCCACTAGAGAGACTCTGGGTTCTAGTCCAGGCTGTGCCACTAGAGACTCTGGGTTCTAGTCCAGGCTCTGTGCCACTAGAGACTCTGGGTTCTAGTCCAGGCCCTGTGCCACTAGAGACTCTGGGTTCTAGTCCAGGCCCTGTGCCACTAGAGACTCTGGGTTCTAGTCCAGGCCCTGTGCCACTAGAGACTCTGGGTTCTAGTCCAGGCCCTGTGCCACTAGAGACTCTGGGTTCTAGTCCAGGCCCTGTGCCACTAGAGACTCTGGGTTCTAGTCCAGGCTCTGTGCCACTAGAGACTCTGGGTTCTAGTCCAGGCTCTGTGCCACTAGAGACTCTGGGTTCTAGTCCAGGCTCTGTGCCACTAGAGACTCTGGGTTCTAGTCCAGGCTCTGTGCCACTAGAGACTCTGGGTTCTAGTCCAGGCTCTGTGCCACTAGAGACTCTGGGTTCTAGTCCAGGCTCTGTGCCACTAGAGACTCTGGGTTCTAGTCCAGGCCCTGTGCCACTAGAGACTCTGGGTTCTAGTCCAGGCCCTGTGCCACTAGAGACTCTGGGTTCTAGTCCAGGCCCTGTGCCACTAGAGACTCTGGGTTCTAGTCCAGGCTCTGTGCCACTAGAGACTCTGGGTTCTAGTCCAGGCTCTGTGCCACTAGAGACTCTGGGTTCTAGTCCAGGCTCTGTGCCACTAGAGACTCTGGGTTCTAGTCCAGGCTCTGTGCCACTAGAGACTCTGGGTTCTAGTCCAGGCTCTGTGCCACTAGAGACTCTGGGTTCTAGTCCAGGCTCTGTGCCACTAGAGACTCTGGGTTCTAGTCCAGGCTCTGTGCCACTAGAGACTCTGGGTTCTAGTCCAGGCTCTGTGCCACTAGAGACTCTGGGTTCTAGTCCAGGCTCTGTGCCACTAGAGACTCTGGGTTCTAGTCCAGGCTCTGTGCCACTAGAGACTCTGGGTTCTAGTCCAGGCTCTGTGCCACTAGAGACTCTGGGTTCTAGTCCAGGCTCTGTGCCACTAGAGACTCTGGGTTCTAGTCCAGGCTCTGTGCCACTAGAGACTCTGGGTTCTAGTCCAGGCTCTGTGCCACTAGAGACTCTGGGTTCTAGTCCAGGCCCTGTGCCACTAGAGACTCTGGGTTCTAGTCCAGGCCCTGTGCCACTAGAGACTCTGGGTTCTAGTCCAGGCCCTGTGCCACTAGAGACTCTGGGTTCTAGTCCAGGCCCTGTGCCACTAGAGACTCTGGGTTCTAGTCCAGGCCCTGTGCCACTAGAGACTCTGGGTTCTAGTCCAGGCCCTGTGCCACTAGAGACTCTGGGTTCTAGTCCAGGCCCTGTGCCACTAGAGACTCTGGGTTCTAGTCCAGGCTCTGTGCCACTAGAGACTCTGGGTTCTAGTCCAGGCTCTGTGCCACTAGAGACTCTGGGTTCTAGTCCAGGCTCTGTGCCACTAGAGACTCTGGGTTCTAGTCCAGGCTCTGTGCCACTAGAGACTCTGGGTTCTAGTCCAGGCTCTGTGCCACTAGAGACTCTGGGTTCTAGTCCAGGCTCTGTGCCACTAGAGACTCTGGGTTCTAGTCCAGGCTCTGTGCCACTAGAGACTCTGGGTTCTAGTCCAGGCTCTGTGCCACTAGAGACTCTGGGTTCTAGTCCAGGCTCTGTGCCACTAGAGACTCTGGGTTCTAGTCCAGGCTCTGTGCCACTAGAGACTCTGGGTTCTAGTCCAGGCTCTGTGCCACTAGAGACTCTGGGTTCTAGTCCAGGCTCTGTGCCACTAGAGACTCTGGGTTCTAGTCCAGGCTCTGTGCCACTAGAGACTCTGGGTTCTAGTCCAGGCTCTGTGCCACTAGAGACTCTGGGTTCTAGTCCAGGCTCTGTACCACTAGAGACTCTGGGTTCTAGTCCAGGCTCTGTGCCACTAGAGACTCTGGGTTCTAGTCCAGGCTCTGTGCCACTAGAGACTCTGGGTTCTAGTCCAGGCTCTGTGCCACTAGAGACTCTGGGTTCTAGTCCAGGCTCTGTGCCACTAGAGACTCTGGGTTCTAGTCCAGGCTCTGTGCCACTAGAGACTCTGGGTTCTAGTCCAGGCTCTGTGCCACTAGAGACTCTGGGTTCTAGTCCAGGCTCTGTGCCACTAGAGACTCTGGGTTCTAGTCCAGGCTCTGTGCCACTAGAGACTCTGGGTTCTAGTCCAGGCTCTGTGCCACTAGAGACTCTGGGTTCTAGTCCAGACTCTGTGCCACTAGAGACTCTGGGTTCTAGTCCAGGCTCAGTGCCATTAGAGACTCACGGTCTCCAGGTGTATGGTGTTTCCTCCGACACATTGGTGCGGCTGGCTTCCGGATTAAGTGGGCATTGTGTCAAGAAGCAGTGCGGCTTGGTTGGGTGTTTCGGAGGACGGCACGGCTCTCAACCTTCGCCTCTACTGAGTCCGTACGGGAGTTGCAGCGATGGGACAAGACTAACTACCAATTGGATACCACGAAATTGGGGAGAAAAAGCAAACACGGCAGAGGAGCGTAGACACGGCAGAGGGACAGGGGAGCGTAGACACGGCAGAGGGACAGGGGAGCGTAGACACGGCAGAGGGACAGGGGAGCGTAGACACGGCAGAGGGACAGGGGAGCGTAGACACGGCAGAGGGACAGGGGAGCGTAGACACGGCAGAGGGACAGGGGAGCGTAGACACGGCAGAGGGACAGAGGAGCGTAGACACGGCAGAGGGACAGAAGAGCGTAGACACGGCAGAGGGACAGAGGAGCGTAGACACGGCAGAGGGACAGAGGAGCGTAGACACGGCAGAGGGACATGGGAGCGTAGACACGGCAGAGGGACATGGGAGCGTAGACACGGCAGAGGGACAGGGGAGCGTAGACACGGCAGAGGGACAGAGGAGCGTAGACACGGCAGAGGGACAGAGGAGCGTAGACACGGCAGAGGGACAGAGGAGCGTAGACACGGCAGAGGGACAGAGGAGCGTAGACACGGCAGAGGGACAGAGGAGCGTAGACACGGCAGAGGGACAGAGGAGCGTAGACACGGCAGAGGGACAGAGGGGCGTAGACACGGCAGAGGGACAGGGGAGCGTAGACACGGCAGAGGGACAGGGGAGCGTAGACACGGCAGAGGGACAGGGGAGCGTAGACACGGCAGAGGGACAGAGGAGCGTAGACACGGCAGAGGGACAGAGGAGCGTAGACACGGCAGAGGGACAGAGGAGCGTAGACACGGTAGAGGGACAGGGGAGCGTAGACACGGCAGAGGGACAGAGGAGCGTAGACACGGCAGAGGGACAGAGGAGCGTAGACACGGCAGAGGGACAGGGGAGCGTAGACACGGCAGAGGGACAGGGGAGTGTAGCAGAGGGACAGGGGAGCGTAGACACGGCAGAGGGACAGGGGAGCGTAGACACGGCAGAGGGACAGGGGAGCGTAGACACGGCAGAGGGACAGGGGAGCGTAGACACGGCAGAGGGACAGAGGAGTGTAGCAGAGGGACAGGGGAGCGTAGACACGGCAGAGGGACAGGGGAGGGTAGACACGGCAGAGGGACAAAGGAGGGTAGACACGGCCGAGGGACAGGGGAGTGTAGACACGGCAGAGGGACAGAGGAGGGTAGACACGGCAGAGGGACAGGGGAGCGTAGACACGGCAGAGGGACAGGGGAGCGTAGACACGGCAGAGGGACAGGGGAGGGTAGACACGGCAGAGGGACAGGGGAGTGTAGACACGGCAGAGGGACAGGGGAGTGTAGACACGGCAGAGGGACAGGGGACACGGCAGAGGGACAGGGGAGCGTAGACACGGCAGAGGGACAGGGGAGCGTAGACACGGCAGAGGGACAGAGGAGCGTAGACACGGCAGAGGGACAGAGGAGCGTAGACACGGCAGAGGGACAGAGGAGCGTAGACACGGCAGAGGGACAGAGGAGCGTAGACACGGCAGAGGGACAGAGGGGCGTAGACACGGCAGAGGGACAGAGGGGCGTAGACACGGCAGAGGGACAGAGGGGCGTAGACACGGCAGAGGGACAGGGGAGCGTAGACACGGCAGAGGGACAGGGGAGCGTAGACACGGCAGAGGGACAGAGGAGCGTAGACACGGCAGAGGGACAGAGGAGCGTAGACACGGCAGAGGGACAGAGGAGCGTAGACACGGCAGAGGGACAGGGGAGCGTAGACACGGCAGAGGGACAGAGGAGCGTAGACACGGCAGAGGGACAGAGGGGCGTAGACACGGCAGAGGGACAGGGGAGCGTAGACACGGCAGAGGGACAGGGGAGCGTAGACACGGCAGAGGGACAGGGGAGTGTAGTAGAGGGACAGGGGAGTGTAGTAGAGGGACAGGGGAGTGTAGCAGAGGGACAGGGGAGTGTAGCAGAGGGACAGGGGAGTGTAGCAGAGGGACAGGGGAGTGTAGCAGAGGGACAGGGGAGTGTAGCAGAGGGACAGGGGAGTGTAGCAGAGGGACAGGGGAGTGTAGCAGAGGGACAGGGGAGTGTAGCAGAGGGACAGGGGAGTGTAGCAGAGGGACAGGGGAGTGTAGCAGAGGGACAGGGGAGTGTAGCAGAGGGACAGAGGAGTGTAGCAGAGGGACAGGGGAGTGTAGCAGAGGGACAGGGGAGTGTAGCAGAGGGACAGGGGAGTGTAGCAGAGGGACAGGGGAGTGTAGCAGAGGGACAGGGGAGTGTAGCAGAGGGACAGGGGAGTGTAGCAGAGGGACAGGGGAGTGTAGCAGAGGGACAGGGGAGTGTAGCAGAGGGACAGAGGAGCGTGTAGATAAACTCACCTTGGCATCGAAGGAGTTGTCCGCCAGACGGTTGTCCACCTCAATGTCCTCCTCTACTATTCTACGGAAAGGTACATTGATCTTTAGACGAGGGACACACAGACCGTGAGACACAGACGGTCACAGAGAGAATGAGGGGTTTAGTTCAGTTCGCATCTGATAACGCTCCACAGCCGTTAGTACCACAATGCACCTCTGTTCTGTATACAGCCTTCTAAACTGACACTCAACACATATATATTCATTCAGAAATGGGCCCCGACATTGATTATATATATATATATAGTGCTACAGATCCAGAATCATTGTTAGGACACATTTCTGAATACTGAGACTTACGCCATCATAACAAATACATTGAACCAAAAACCCAGCAGCCAGTCAGCAGCCAGCCAGCCACCTAGCCACCCAGCCAGCCAGCCACCCAGGAGCCAGCCAGCCAGCCACCCAGCAGCCAGCCAGCCAGCCACCCAGGAGCCAGCCAGCCAGCCACCCAGCAGCCAGCCAGCCAGCCACCCAGCAGCCAGCCAGCCAGCCACCCAGCAGCCAGCCAGCAGCCACCCAGGAGCCAGCCAGCCAGCAGCCAGCCAGCAGCCACCCAGCCAGCCACCCAGGAGCCACCCAGCAGCCAGCCAGCCAGCCAGCCAGCAACCAGCCACCCAGCAGCCAGCCAGCCAGCCAGCCAGCCAGCCAGCCAGCCACCCAGCAGCCACCCAGCAGCCAGCCAGCCAGCCACCAGCCAGCCAGCCACCCAGCAGCCAGCCAGCCAGCAGCCACCCAGCCAGCCACCCAGCAGCCAGCCAGCCAGCCAGCCAGCAGCCAGCCACCCAGCAGCCAGCCAACCAGCCACCCAGCCAGCCAGCCAGCCACCAGCCAGCCAATCCCAGCTCTGAACCCAGCCAGTCTGACGAGGTCTCACCTTCTTAGAGACTTTGGGGAAAGTCTGTGGTGATGGTACTACTTTCTTGTTTTTAGGAGTCGTTACTTCCTCTTCCTCGCTCTCAGAAGACGAGTCTTCTCCATCCCTCTTTCTCTTGTTGTTTACCGTGCCTGTGGAGGGAGAGAAGACGGGGGGGACATTGAGAAAACTGTCCTTGTAAATAATCTACCTTGGTTTCTAAAATAATTCAACCCTTAGTGAGGATGACATGAGAAGGAATTCTGAAATATTTACTGATTTGCCCATTTAAAAGGAGAAAACTAGAAAGCCCAAGCAGGACACAAAAACCCAGGACACTGGTGAGCTACTGCGACACAAATTGGTAAATTTTACCCCTCTTGGTAAGTGACTTCAAAATATATTTCCCTTGACCTTGTAAACTGACACTCAACACAACTATACTAAAAACTCACAAGACATTGATAGTAGGGCTGGGAATTGCCAGGGACTTCACAATACGATATTATCACCATACTTAGGTGCTGATACGATATGTATTGGGATTCTCACAATTCTACAGTTGAAGTCGGAAGTTTACATACACCTTATCCAAATACATTTAAACGCAGTTTTTCACAATTCCTGACATTTAATCCTAGTAACAATTCCCTGTCTTAGGTCAGTTAGGATCCCCACTTTATTTTAAGAATGTGAAATGTCAGAATAATAGTAGAGAGAATGATTTATTTCAGCTTTTATTTCTTTCATCACATTTCCAGTGGGTCAGAAGTTTACATGCACTTAATTAGTATTTGGTAGCATTGCCTTTAAATTGTTTAACTTGGGTCAAACGTTTCGGACAGCCTTCCACAAGCTTCCCACAATAAGTTGGGTGAATTTTGGCCCATTCCTCCTGACAGAGCTGGTGTAACTGAGTCGGGTTTGTAGGCCTCCTTGCTCGCACACGCTTTTTCAGTTCTGCCCACAAATGTTCTATGGGATTGAGGTCAGGGCTTCGTGATGGCCACTCCAATACCTTGACTTTGTTGTCCTTAAGCCCTTTTGCCACAACTTTGGAAGTATGCTTGGGGCCATTGTCCATTTGGAAGACCCATTTGTGACCAAGCTTTAACTTCCGGACTGATGTCTTGAGATGTTGCTTCAATATATCCACATAATTTTAATTCCTCATGATGCCATCTATATTGTGAAGTGCGCCAGTCCCTCCAGCAAAGCACCCCCACAACATGATGCTGCCACCCCTGTGCTTCAGTTGGGATGGTGTTCTTCAGCTTGCAAGCCTCCCCCTTTTTCCTCCAAACATAACGATGGTCATTATGGCCAAACAGTTCTATTTCATCAGACCAGAGGACATTTCTTCAAAAAGTACGATATTTGGGGCCTCCCGGGTGGCGCAGTGGTCTAGGGCACTGCATCGCAGTGCTAGCTGCGCCACCAGAGTCTCTGGGTTCGCGCCCAGGCTCTGTCGCAGCCGGCCGCGACCGGGAGGTCCGTGGGGTGACGCACAATTGGGCTAGCGTCGTCCGGGTTAGGGAGGGTTTGGCCGGTAGGGATATCCTTGTCTCATCGCGCTCCAGCGACTCCTGTGGCGGACCGGGCGCAGTGCGCGCTAACCAAGGGGGCCAGGTGCACGGTGTTTCCTCCGACACATTGGTGCGGCTGGCTTCCGGGTTGGAGGCGCGCTGTGTTAAAGAAGCAGTGCGGCTTGGTTGGGTTGTGCTTCGGAGGACGCATGGCTTTCGACCTTCGTCTCTCCCGAGCCCGTACGGGAGTTGTAGCGATGAGACAAGAAAGTAATTACTAGCGATTGGATACCACGAAAATTGGGGAGAAAAGGGGATAAAAAAATAAAAAATAAAAAAAGTACGATCTTTGTCCCCATGCAAATCGTAGTCTGGCTTTTTTAATGGCGGTTTTGGAGCAGTGGCTTCTTCCTTGCTGAGCGGCCTTTCAGGTTATGTCAATATAGTACTCGTTTTACTGTGGATATAGATACTTTGTACCTGTTTCCTCCAGCATCTTCACAAGGTCCTTTGCTGTTGTTCTGGGATTGATTTGCACTTTTCGCACCAAAGTACGTTCATCTCTAGGAGACAGAACGCGTTTCCTTCCTGAGCGGTATGACGGCTGCGTGGTCCCATGGTGTTTATACTTGCGTACTATTGTTTGTACAGATGAACGTGGTATCTTCAGGCGTTTGGAAATTGCTCCCAAGGATGAACCAGACTTGTGGAGGTCTACAATTTTTGTCTTGGCTGATTTATTTAGGTTTTTCCATGATGTCACGCAAAGAGGCACTGAGTTTGAAGGTAGGCCTTGAAATACATCCACAGGTACACCTCCAATTGACTCAAATGATGTCAATTAGCCTATCAGAAGCTTCTAAAGCCATGACATCATTGTCTGGAATTTTCCAAGCTGTTTAAAGGCACAGTCAATTTAGTGTATGTAAACTTCTGACCCACTGGAATTGTGATACAGTGAATTATAAATGAAATAATCTGTCTGTAAACAATTGTTGGAAAAATGCCTTGTGTCATGCACAAAGTAGATGTCCTAACTGACTTGCCAAAACTATAGTCTGTTAACAAGAAATGTGTGGAGTGGTTGAAAAACGAATTTTAATGACTCCAACCTAAGTGTATGTAAACTTCCGACTTCAACTGCATGTGTACTGGGCTTCGATACTGTGATTTTATTGTGTTTCGATGTTCCAGACATGTTGTTCACTATAAGTCTTCTGCAGAGGGACAAGAGATCGCCGCCAGAAAACAAAGGTTAGTCGTGGAAATAAGTGTTGAAACAAATTGGCTCCCCATTTAAAAAGACGAACTATGAAGGGGATATAAACATGAGTTTTGCTGCAGGTACGGCTAACTAGCGCAAAAACAATATTACGATGTCAAAACGATACATCAAAATTAATATACCAATATGTAACTATCGATCCCCCCCCAATCACTAATTGATAAGTTATATTCTTTAAGAATCAATGGGTAAATATCATGAATTTAAATGACCATAGACCAGGTTCCAGACTGTACCTTCTAGAGTTCAAAGCTCACCGTTAGTGATGGGAGTGGCGACTGCTTTCGCCTCCTCTTCCTCAGAGCTACTGTCCTGGGACGATGAAGACTCGGCAGCCTTAGCCGGTGTCGTTGCCTTGGCAGCAGGGGTGGAGGCTTTAGGTGTAGCTGGCTTCCCATTGGTCAGAGCAGGCTTAGCAGGCGTCGTCTTGGTTTCCGTATCCGAGTCAGAACTATCGGAGGAGTCGGAGGTGGATTCTGCTGCCTTCTTAGTCGAGGCTGGGGTTGCTGCCTTCTTAGTCGAGGCTGGGGTAGCTGCCTTCTTAGTCGAGGCTGGGGTAGCTGCCTTCTTAGTCGAGGCTGGGGTAGCTGCCTTCTTAGTCGAGGCTGGGGTAGCTGCCTTCTTAGTCGAGGCTGGGGTAGCTGCCTTCTTAGTCGAGGCTGGGGTAGCTGCCTTCTTAGTCGAGGCTGGGGTAGCTGCCTTCTTAGTCGAGGCTGGGGTAGCTGCCTTCTTAGTCGAGGCTGGGGTAGCTGCTGCAAGGTTCAAGGTTAAATTGGTGATACGGAAACAAATGCAATGAAATGCTTACTAACAAGCAACCTCAAAATATAAAACAGATATGATACACAACAATAAATAGGCCTACACAGTACATATATCAAAATACATGTAGGCCTAGGTCACAGTGAAGTAACACCATGAGAGAAAGAGTCTGTCTTCTGAAGGCATCAGCTTCGGTCAGCGTCTAGCTGGCAAACTCGCTTAAAAAGACCCTCGCTTGTCCATATTGATACGCCGTAGACAGTATACACTTCCTCAAAGTAGTCAGAATTAATACAAGATAAAGCAAGAAATCTATCATTAATTTTGACGTTTATGAAAAAAGGAGTAGTCTCTCGATGAATGACAAACAGTTAAATGAAGAACTCCCTACTGTTGACCAATCAACGACGAAGGGGCGTAGACTAGAGATCTTCACGGAGCCACCTGTACCCAAAACCCAATCCGGGACCTGAGCAGGTCCGGATCCAGAAATCAAAATAATATCACAAGTCTAAGTCGGATCTGATTATCATGGGTAATGTCAATATGTAATTTCAACTGAATTATCCAGAAAGACTTGAATGCGACTGCTGCAGTAGAGAGAAATGGTATAATTTATACTGCTGCTCTTTTCACAAGTAGCACGTGTAGCTTGTTGTAGTTGGCCAATCATAAGGTCATCAAATCAGCAATAGGCTAGTCATAGCGCCTCAAAAGCCTCTGTGTGGCAAAAGTTAGGCTACACAGCACGACCCCTGCTAGAGCGTCACCTCTCTCTACCTCCTC
The DNA here is from genome assembly GCF_016432855.1 of Salvelinus namaycush. Taxonomy (NCBI): domain Eukaryota; kingdom Metazoa; phylum Chordata; class Actinopteri; order Salmoniformes; family Salmonidae; genus Salvelinus; species Salvelinus namaycush. The sequence continues at coordinate 5,563,728 of NC_052341.1, read as the reverse complement.
TCCCTCACGCTTTAATAAAGTAGCTTCAAAATGTACTTTTCTGCTTCCCTCACCTGGATCGGATCCGACCAGGTCTATACGGAACGGTTTGAGCTGTCCTCGGGTCTGTATTTATTCATACATATCAGGTACGGGTGGGGACGTTGGAACGGGTCCAACTTTTTGGACCCGTGAAGGCTCTAGCGTAGACTTTGGCTACCTACTTCAGCTTGACTAGATGTCGGGGGGGGAAAAAAACTTGCCGAAGACCAAAACGTCACAAAATACGAACAAACTGACTCCTTTACCTTCTTCCTCATCACTAGAGCTGTCGTCACTGCTGCTGGACTCGGCAGCTTTGGCTGAAGCAGGAGTCTTGGCTGAAGCAGGAGTCTTGGCTGAAGCAGGAGTCTTGGCTGAAGCAGGAGTCTTGGCTGAAGCAGGAGTCTTGGCTGCGGCTGTAGGTTTGGTGGTCTTTTTGGCTGCAGCGACCTCGTCCTCTGAGTCCGAGCTGTCGCTGTCAGAATCGGAGGTGCTCTTGGCTGCGGCCTTGGTTGGGGCTAGTTTGTTCACCACGGGGGTGGCTGGTTTGGAGGCTGGTTTAGTAACAGGGGCTGGGGTAGCCTTCTTAGCTGGAGCCTCATCTTCAGATGAAGAGTCGGAGTCCGAGCTACTTTCTGCAGCAGCTGGTTTAACTACTGGGGTGGCTGGTTTGGAGGCTGGTTTAGTAACAGGGGCCGGGGTAGCCTTCTTAGCTGGAGCCTCATCTTCAGATGAAGAGTCGGAGTCCGAGCTGCTTTCTGCAGCAGCTGGTTTAACTACTGGGGTGGCGGGTTTGGAGGCTGGTTTAGTAACAGGGGCCGGGGTAGCCTTCTTAGCTGGAGCCTCATCTTCAGATGAAGAGTCGGAGTCCGAGCTGCTTTCTGCAGCAGCTGGTTTAACAACTGGGGTGGCTGGTTTGGAGGCTGGTTTAGTAACAGGGGCTGGGGTAGCCTTCTTAGCTGGAGCCTCATCTTCAGAAGAGTCGGAGTCCGAGCTACTTTCTGCAGCAGCTGGTTTAACAACTGGGGTGGCGGGTTTGGAGGCTGGTTTAGTAACAGGGGCCGGGGTAGCCTTCTTAGCTGGAGCCTCATCTTCAGAAGAGTCGGAGTCCGAGCTACTTTCTGCAGCAGCTGGTTTAACTACTGGGGTGGCGGGTTTGGAGGCTGGTTTAGTAACAGGGGCCGGGGTAGCCTTCTTAGCTGGAGCCTCATCTTCAGATGAAGAGTCGGAGTCTGAGCTGCTTTCTGCAGCAGCCTTGGCTGGGGCCTTGGGGGCTGCTGCAGGTTTCTTGGTAGCTGCAGCAGCCTTGGCTGGGGCCTTGGGGGCTGCTGCAGGTTTCTTGGTAGCTGCAGCAGCCTTGGCTGGGGCCTTGGGGGCTGCTGCAGGTTTCTTGGTAGCTCCAGCAGCCTTGGCTGGGGCCTCGTCCTCAGAGCTGCTGTCGGAGTCTACAGGACCGACAGAGGGGAACATGTCAGATTCAGTTAGTCTGTGGGTATGTCTGATATTACAAACCCAGACAAGTCAGTAATATAAAGCTTCCATTCACTGTGTTTCTCTAAATATAGATAACAAAAGAACAACGAAAAACAGCCAACAAAACCGTGGTTAAAGAACTCAATATTTTACATACAAGGTAAGTGACAACTTCCAGCTTAGTTTGGACTGCATCCACTATTTTAATGAAAAATGTCAGAGTACCATCTAAAAACAACAGGTGCAGGGTGAGAATAGAAGCAACATGGATGTCAGATCTGATAGTTCCCGTGTTTGTGGCGTCTATCTAGCCAACTACTAGCCCTGCGCAGGACCGCAGAGAAGCCCCGCGCAAGACCGCAGAGAAGCCCCGCGCAAGACCGCAGAGAAGCCCAGCGCAAGACCGCAGACGAGCCCTGCGCAAGACCGCAGACGAGCCCTGCGCAAGACCGCAGACGAGCCCTGCGCAAGACCGCAGAGAAGCCCTGCGCAAGACCGCAGAGAAGCCCTGCGCAAGACGACAGACAAGCCCTGCGCAGGACCGCAGACAAGCCCTGCGCAAGTCCGCAGACAAGCCCTGCGCAGGACCGCAGAGAGGTCCAAAAGGTGAGAATGATTAGCAACATACTGCATTGTTTAACGTTTTTGTAACATAAACAAGAAACAAGCCAAGCATGTTCTTCCCCGGGCTGAGTTCCAGATCTTTCTGTGTTGTCTTGCCAACTCATTGACGTGACAATGACACAGGAGTTAGCAAGATGGTACAAACAGATCTGGGACTCGGTCTTCTCTAGTAATCAGTTCTAAAAATGACTCAGTCCTATTTAGTCTATTTTACCTGAGCTTGACGAGTCGGCTTTCTTAGCAGGGGCAGCCTTGGCAGGAGTGGCCTTGGCAGGAGTGGCCTTGGCAGGAGTGGCCTTGGCAGGAGTGGCCTTGGCAGGAGTGGCCTTGGCAGGAGTGGCCTTGGCAACAGGCTTCTTAGCTTCTTTCTCATCTTCTGAGCTTGAGTCAGAGGAGGATTCTGCAGCCTTGCCTGGGGTCACCGTAGGAGTCGCCTTAGCTGGTGCCACTTTCACTGTCCCCTCTTCTTCATCCTCTGAGCTCGAGTCCGAGGAAGAATCTTCTGACGGGGCAGCCTTAGCCGGGGTAGCCTTAGCCGGGGTAGCCTTAGCCGGGGTAGCCTTAGCCGGGGTAGCCTTAGCTGCTGCCTTTTTTGCTTCTTCTTCATCTTCAGAGCTAGAGTCTAAGAGAGGAACAAGAGAAGAAATGAGACTGATGTTCACTTTCCTCCCGTTTCATTCCTTTTGCTTCCATTTAAGAGAAGTTCTGCAAAAAAACAACAAACAAAAAAACAAAATCGGTGTAATGAATACGCCCCGGGTATAACAAACTTGACGATGGTGTCTAGTTATTCAAACCAGATGTGGAAAACTGGCTGAAGATTTAGAAGTGGCTGTGTTTACCGTTGCTCTAGAACAGTTTCCCAACCTCTAACCTCAACAGTAGACCTGGACATGCACACCTGACTCAACTAATAATCATCAAGCCCTCAATGAGTTGGATCAGGTGCGTTTGTCCGGGACTACAACAAATGTGTGCTGTTGAGGGTACTGGAGGGCGGCTCTCGGGGGGTACTGGAGGGCGGCTCTCGGGGGGGGTACTGGAGGGCGGCTCTCGGGGGGGTACTGGAGGGCGGCTCTCGGGGGGGGTACTGGAGGGCGGCTCTCGGGGGGGTACTGGAGGGCGGCTCTCGGGGGGGTACTGGAGGGCGGCTCTCGGGGGGGTACTGGAGGGCGGCTCTCGGGGGGGTACTGGAGGGCGGCTCTCGGGGGGGTACTGGAGGGCGGCTCTCGGGGGGGTACTGGAGGGCGGCTCTCGGGGGGGTACTGGAGGGCGGCTCTCGGGGGGGTACTGGAGGGCGGCTCTCGGGGGGTACTGGAGGGCGGCTCTCGGGGGGTACTGGAGGGCGGCTCTCGGGGGGTACTGGAGGGCGGCTCCCGGGGGTACTTGGTCAGTTGCATGAAACATCTTAAGTCAATTTCCCCCTCATCTTTTACCTCAACTTTAAGTCAGTTGAACAAACCATTTTAAGGCGAATTTCCCCCCTTACAATTAAGTGAAAAAGTTAAGGGCGCCCATTAGGTCCCTTAAGTGCTTCATTCAGTATGGATATCAATGAGATCAGCATTTGTGGAGGTGAATGTTGCTTTCCTCTGGTTTCAAAAGGAAAACATCCACCAGCTAGCTAGCTATGTAGCTGAACAATGGCTACAGACCTAGCCAGCTAGCTACTCTGTCAGTTAGCTTGACGTGCTAGAAAGTAATACAGACAACTATAGTAAACATGTTTTATTATCTTCTGAATCAATTTCCTTCTCCTGGTCTTTAATATAGAAGTTGTCTCTGAGGAGAGATGTTCAGTCAGTGAATCGGGTCATCACGAATGAATGCGACTTGTTTTTAGTCTTTGCTGTAATAAAGACAAAAAAAAAAAAAACGTTACAGACTTTCTGGTACGCTTATAATTAATTTTGGTGTTTAAATTGTTTCAAACGGTCAGAGAAATTGTATTGTAATCTATACAGCACCTGTTTGGCATAATATTTACGCAGCGCTTGCTTCTTGATTTTCCACAACTCGTCACATTTATTCCACACGAACATTCCCTTTACCTCCTGAGCAACCTGTAAATATTCCCCCGTTTCAAGTTTATTCGTCACGTCCTCTGCATCCATTTTGCTGTCACGTGTTAAGTTTTTTTTTAATAAGCAATTTATTGATGTGATTGCGTTATGCTATAGGTCAGGCCCTACTGTGCCCTATTCTTATTGGACTGGATTTATTTGATTGGTCGGGTAATGTAATTAAGCTCACGAGCACAAACACCATAACGATAATTTTAGTCCCATTCGAATCTGCCATGGCAGTAATTTTTACATGGCAGGACAGTAACAATTCCAGCCATAATAACCAAAATGTTTTTTCCCCCTCTTATAATACTAATACTAGGCTACTGCCCCTTCAGCACAATAAAGAAACGACAGGCAGAGGGACCAGGCAACAGCATTGTCACAGGGGCGATGGAAGATTTCAACTTCTCCACCAGATTTGAAGACTACAGCATGCCCAAGGATATCATTGCTTTTGTATGTGATCCTCTCACAGTCCGCCCAGGTGGAGAATACTCCTCCCTTGCTAAGAAAACGATACCCTCGCTGGATGAGGCCGCAATTCAAACTGAGTTGATTGAATTCCAGACATTGAGACAAATCAGGAATGTGCTCAGGAGTGCTGAATCCCTGTGTGAGTTTTGGGTGACATGCTCAGAGGAATAGAGCACAATAAAGAAAATTGAATTTTAACAATGTTTGGATCGACTTACACCTGCAAGTCCTCATTTTCCTCTATGAAGACAATCTAGACTCGCGACAGCAACTGGCTTTCACGTAAGTCACTGCCTGCGCATCAAAATCACACCTTTCTCACAAGATTATGTCCGAGGGGAAATGAAACTTTCCCCATTGAGCAAGTGGCTTAGTGGCCTATACGACTGTAGTTAGTAAATACTAATATTATTGTGAGCGCTTATCCAGGGATATTTAGGTCTCAAGTTGATAGAACAAACAGAAAAATACTATTGTTACAGGAGCAGGCTATTCCAATAGACATTCAGACATCGCCTTTTTTAAATTTTATTTAACCTGTTTGGCATAGGGGGCAGGATTGGGAAGTTTGGATGAAAAGCGTGCCCAAAGTAAACTGCCTGTTACTCAGGCCCAGAAGCTATGATATGCATATAGTGTGTAGATTTGGATAGAAAACACTCTAAATTTTCCAAAACTGTTAAAATAATATCTGAGTATAACAGAACTCATATAACAGGCAAAAACCTGAGAAAAAAAATCCAACCAGGAAGTGGGAAATTGTAGTTTTGTAGTTTTCATTTCAGCCTCTATCTAATATCAAGTGTCTGTGGGGTCAAATTGCACTTCCCAAGGCTTCCAGCAGATGTCAACAGTCTTCAGAAGTTGTTTCCAGACTTCTATTGAGAAAGGGAGTCGAATAAGACCAGTTTGTTTAGGTGGCTCGCTGGAGGACAATGGGATGTTGACCTCTCGGGCACGCCGGTCGTTCCTTTTCCTCTGTAATGGAAACACTATTGTCCGGTTGTATTATTACTGCATATTTATGATTTTTAAAAACCCTAAGGATTGATTGAAAACATCGTTTGACATGTTTTTACGAACTGTAATGGAGCTTTTTGACTTTTAACGTCTAGATAATGGTAACGCGCTTTGTGCTTTTGGATTAGTGGACTAAACGCGCGAAACAAAACTGAGTTATTTGGACATAAAGATGGACTTGATCGAACAAAACAAACATTTCTTGTGGAACTGGGAGTCTTGCGAGTGCATTCCCGACAAAGATCAGCAAAGGGTAAGAGAAGATTTATAAACGCAATTTATGGCTTTTGTTGACTCCACAACATGGCAGGTAACTGTACAGCTTGCTTTGATGGCTGATCGCTGTAGAATATTGAATAATGTGCTTTCGCCGGAAAGCTATTTTGAAATCTGACAAAGCGTTTGCATTAAAAAGAAGTGTATCATTAGTTCTGTGTAAAACACTTGTGTCTTTTATCAATGTTTATTATGAGTATTTCTGTAAATTGATGTGGCTCTGTGCAAATTCACAGGATGTTTTGGAGGCAAAGCCAAATGTAAACTGAGGTTTTTGGATATAAATATGAACTTGGTCGAACAAAACATACATGTATTGTGTAACATGTTGTCCCGGGAGTGTCATCTGATGAAGAATATCCAAGGTTAGTGATTCATTTTATCTCTATTTCTGCTTTTTGTGACTCCTCTCTTTGGTTGGAAAATGGCTGTATGCTTACTGTGACTAGTTGCTGACCTAACATAATGATATGTTGTGCTTTCGCCGAAAAGCCTTTTTGAAATCGGACACTGTGGTTGGATTAACGAGAAGTGTATCTTTAAAATGGTGTATAATACTTGTGTGTTTGAGAAATTAGAAATTTCTGTTGTTTGAATTTGGCGCCCTGCAATTTCATTGGGGTTCCGTTCCCAGACAGATTAAATGATTGTTATATGTAGGATACGACATTTTTAGCCAGTTGAAATTATAAGTAGGCCTAATTTAAAATAAGGCAAAAGTTACATTTTAATTTCATTCATGAGGAGAGAGAATGCAGGAGACAGTAAACGTGTAAAGCAGGCAGAGGACCATTCTGTGGTGCTCTAACGTAAAGCTACAACAGCATCGCAACCAATCGGAAGGGACCAGCGCCTGGTGCTGATAATATAGCTAACTTATTATTATGCAAAGTGTTGCACAGCAACAGAAAACCTATACTATACGGAGGAATTCATTTAAACAAAAATCTTCATATTAATTTGACTTTACAAACAACGAGGGCTTAATTGAAGTCTATTTCTTCAGAGTCTAGGCCTATATAACTGAACCGGTTGAGGTAGGCCATGAAGATTCACAGCATCTTTCACAATACAAATACATGGCCTAATAGAAGTGATTTGTTTTAAAAAAGGTAGGGTAACTTCCTTCTTGGGACATTGAATTTGGGAGATTTTTTTTACATCTCGGGTCAATGATTTTTTTAAATGTTATTAATTTAAATATTCATAATGAATTTGTGAGTGCCAAATCATATTGCTTGCTGGCCGTCAGTTGGGGCACCCTGGCCTACATGTAACCCATCGACTTACAGTGAATGCTTTTGTTTATATGTTTTGAATTTAATGTTTATTTGATACAACTCCTGCTGTTCATAGATGGCAAAGCAGCAGCAGCACACAACTGACCTAAAGGTTGGGAAATGATAAGTTAACTTCCTCATCCGTAGCCTTAAAACGCATCTCAAGCACAGTGGCACTGTTTACTCCCATCTGAAGGCTGGGGGGCATTTAGGAAGTACTGCAGATCGCTAAAATATCCTAATGATTATGATCACACTTCATCAATTGAAATATTATGGAGACAGGAAATATGGTTTAGAAACTTGGGAACCAAGCTGGAGATATCAGTGTGGCGCCATCACCTGGACACGAGGAAATACTGCATCTTCACACCTAGAATAAAATCCTCCAGGCTTCCTTTAAAACTGTACATTTATTGGGGGGGGGGGGATGAAGAACTACAGGGGGGCAGTTAGGAAAAAAGTAATCCCGTCGGAATCGTCCAGTGGAATAACGGACATTCTGGAATAAATGACATAACCAACGTTCTGTAGTAATACTAGTCCCGTTCTAATAGGTCTTTGGTCAAGTGCATGCCATGCACACGTGTCACGTAAAGAGAGCAAGGGTTGAGGGAATAAGGGTTGAGGGAATAAGGGTTGAGGGAATAAGGGTTGATGGAATAAGGGTTGATGGAATAAGGGTTGAGGGAATAAGGGTTGAGGGAATAGGGAATGTTTTTCGTAAACAAATGATGGATTTTGGTAACAGACTTTTTCAGTCAGAAATGTCTGTGATTATGCTGCAGCTTCACAAGAGGCAGCGCGATGAACACTTTGATGTTCTGTGGTGGTCGCTGCAGCAGGAGAGACGATGGGGCGCCAGTCATGGTCAGTCGCTCTCCGGGAAAACGTATTTATTTTTGTAAGGTGCAGGAAGTCTGAGTCCAGCCCGGCACAATCAAATCAATTGCAGCTCGGACTCCCTCTAGTCATTTGTGTGTCTTAATTAACAAAAAACGTGTGCTTAAAGCATCAGACAAGCTCAGTGAATATAGTTGATTTGATTAGAATAAATAGGATGTCAATATATGAAAAAATACACATTTAAAAATTGCCAAAATTTCTTTTTTATCAGGGACAGCCCTACTCTGTGGTAACCAGAGACTTTCTGCCGAACATGCCTTCATACTACCATAAAACCTTAAAATGATCCTATGGAAATTTCTGAGCAGCTCTATGCAACATCCTTAAACAATTCCCCGAGGTAAAGGGAAATTACTCCTCAAGGTAAACCCCTTAAAGAATACCCAAGATGTTTTATGTAACCAGGCCCTGGAGGACTGAAGGTGGGAAACCCTGCTCTAGAACCTAGGTCTAGAACAATTACAATCTACAGCCTTTAGAACCTAGGTCTAGAACAATTACAATCTACAGCCTTTAGAACCTAGGTCTAGAACAATTACAATCTACAGCCTTTAGAACCTAGGTCTAGAACAATTACAATCTACAGCTTTTAGAACCTAGGTCTAGAACAATTACAATCTACAGCCTTTAGAACCTAGGTCTAGAACCTTTAGAATCTATAGCCTTTTAAAAACGAGGTCTAGAACCTTTAGAATCGACATCCAGAACCTACCTGAGCTCTCAGAGCTAGACTCGGCCTTCTTAGCAGCAGGTTTAGGGGTCACAGTCTTTGCTGGGGTAGACGTCACAGGGACTGCTTTAGCTATTGATGATCAAAGTGAACAACAGTCATTTAAAAAGACACTCTAATCCAGAGAGACTAGCAATCAGTGCATTCAACTAAAGTAGGTAGACAGTCATGTATCACATGTAAAAACCGTCAAATATTAAGTTTTGCTAATGCATTAGTAAAGACAAAAGAGCACTCAATGTTCAGACAGGATCAACACTTAGAAAAGGAGACTAGGGAACTGTCCGAAATCTGTCTTGCCTACTGCTACTAAAACCGCAGCAACTCACTACGACTACTACCTACTGTGTACTAATAGTACTACATAGAACGTACTGTTTAGTAAAAACGTAAGAAGTAAATATCAGCATACTACCCATCTATACTGAACAGGTGTCATCTTATTCTGATTATCAGCTGTTGTCACAGGTGTGAAAAGACAATATTCTCTTCCTCAACAGTATGCCAGGAACTCTACTCGATGAAAAGTCTAAAATAATTTTCAGTCTAAAATAATTTTCAAACTATAAAACGTTCTATTTTCGTATACCCAAAAAAGCAAGTATGGGTATTCTGACACGTCCTGGGTTTTAGTAGTTGTTACCTGACACTTTCTTCTCCTGCTTGCTGTCTGAGGAGCGGTCCTTTTTGGCCTTGCTGGCCACTGTAGGAACCAAGGCCTTCTTTACTGCAGCTCCAGGGGGTGGGACTGCACTGTATGCACCTACACACACACACGGCATTCGCATCATCATTAGAACATTAGCATGAACAGAGAGCTAAAAACAAATAGCTGTGGGTAAATATGTGGTTCAACTCTAATGCAGGAAATACTTAGTGTTATATGTGGGTACATACAGAAAGTTGTGCAGATCACATGACTTAATCCACTTTCTTACGTTACAGCCTTATTCTAAAAATGGATTCAATCGTTTCTCCCCCCCATAATGACATCACAATACCCCATAATGACATCACAATACCCCATAATGACATCACAATACCCCATAATGACATCACAATACCCCATAATGACAAAGCAAAAACAAGTTTAGAAATTTTAGGAAATGTATAAACATTTAAAAAATGAAATAGCACATTTGCATAAGTATTCAGACCCTTTACTCAGTACTTTGTTGAAACACCTTTGGCAGAGATTACAGCCTCGAGTCTTCTTGGGTATGACGCTACAAGCTTGGCACACCTGTATTTGGGGAATTTCTCCCATTCTTCTCTGCAGATCCTCTCAAGCTCTGTCAGGTTGGATGGGGAGCGTTGCTGCACAGCTATTTTCAGGTCTCTTCAGAGATGTTCGATCGGGTTGAAGTCCGGGCTCTGACTGGGCCACTCAAGGACATTCAGAGACTTGTCCCGAAGCTACTCCTGCATTGTCATGGCTGTGTGCTTAGGGTTGTTGTCCTGTTGGAAGGTGAACCTTCACCCCAGTCTGAGGTCCTGAGCGCTGTGGAGCAGGTTTTCATCAAGGTTCTCTCTGTACTTTGCTCCGTTCATCTCTTCCTCGATCCTGACTAGTCTCCCAGTCCATGACACTGAAAAACATACCCACAGCATGATGCTGCCCCCACCATGCTTCACCGTAGGGATGGTGCCAGGTTTCCTCTAGACATGACGCTTGGCATTCAGGCCAAAATGTTCAACCTTGGTTTCATCAGACCAGAGAATCTTGTTTTTCATGGTCAGAGTCTTTGGGTGCCTTTTGGCGAACTCCAAGCGGGCGGTCATGTGCCTTTTACTGAGGAGTGGCTTCCGTCTGACCACTCTACCATAAAGGCCTGATTGGTGGAGTTCTGCAGAGATGGTTGTCCTTCTGGAAGGTTCTCCCATCTCTACAAAGGAACTCTGGAGCTCTGTCAGAGTGACCATCAGGTTCTTGGTCAGGCCCTTCTCCCCCGATTGCTCAGTTTGGCCGGGCGGCCAGCTCTAGGACGAGTCTTGGTGGTTCCAAACTTCTTCCATTTAAGAATGATGGAGGCCGCTGTGTTCTTGTGGACCTTCAATGACGCATAAATGTTTTGGTGCCTTTCCTCAGATCTGTGTCACGACACAATCCTGTCTCGGAGCTCTACGGACAATTCCTTCGACCTCATGGCTTGGTTTTTGCTCTGACATGTACTGTCAACTGTGGGACCTTATATAGACAGGTGTGTGCCTTTCCAAATCATGTCCAATCAATTGAATTTACCACAGGTGGACTCCAATCAAGTTGTAGAAACATCTCAAGGATGATCAATGGAAACAGGATGCACCTGAGCTCAATTTCAAGTCTCATAGCAAAGGGTCTGAATACGTATGTAAATAAGGTATTTCTATTTAATATTAATACATTTGCGAATTTCCCAGTAGAACATGGTGGGGTAAACGACTTCCCAGCAGAACATGGTGGGGTAAACGACTTCCCAGCAGAACATGGTGGGGTAAACGACTTCCCAGCAGAACATGGTGGGGTAAACGACTTCCCAGCAGAACATGGTGGGGTAAACGACTTCCCAGCAGAACATGGTGGGGTAAACGACTTCCCAGCAGAACATGGTGGGGTAAACGACTTCCCAGCAGAACATGGTGGGGTAAACGACTTCCCAGCAGAACATGGTGGGGTAAACGACTTCCCAGCAGAACATGGTGGGGTAAACGACTTCCCAGTAGAACATGGTGGGGTAAACGACTTCCCAGTAGAACATGGTGGGGTAAACGACTTCCCAGTAGAACAAGGTGGGGTAAACGACTTCCCAGTAGAACAAGGTGGGGTAAACGACTTCCCAGTAGAACAAGGTGGGGTAAACGACTTCCCAGTAGAACAAGGTGGGGTAAACGACTTCCCAGTAGAACAAGGTGGGGTAAACGACTTCCCAGTAGAACAAGGTGGGGTAAACGACTTCCCAGTAGAACATGGTGGGGTAAACGACTTCCCAGTAGAACATGGTGGGGTAAACGACTTCCCAGTAGAACATGGTGGGGTAAACGACTTCCCAGTAGAACATGGTGGGGTAAACGACTTCCCAGTAGAACATGGTGGGGTAAACGACTTCCCAGTAGAACATGGTGGGGTAAACGACTTCCCAGTAGAACATGGTGGGGTAAACGACTTCCCAGTAGAACATGGTGGGGTAAACGACTTCCCAGTAGAACATGGTGGGGTAAACGACTTCCCAGTAGAACATGGTGGGGTAAACGACTTCCCAGTAGAACAAGGTGGGGTAAACGACTTCCCAGTAGAACAAGGTGGGGTAAACGACTTCCCAGCAGAACATGGTGGGTAAACGACTTCCCAGTAGAACATGGTGGGTAAACGACTTCCCAGCAGAACATGGTGGGTAAACGACTTCCCAGCAGAACATGGTGGGGTAAACGACTTCCCAGCAGAACAAGGTGGGTAAACGACTTCCCAGTAGAACAAGGTGGGGTAAACGACTTCCCAGTAGAACAAGGTGGGGTAAACGACTTCCCAGTAGAACAAGGTGGGGTAAACGACTTCCCAGTAGAACAAGGTGGGGTAAACGACTTCCCAGTAGAACAAGGTGGGGTAAACGACTTCCCAGTAGAACAAGGTGGGGTAAACGACTTCCCAGTAGAACAAGGTGGGGTAAACGACTTCCCAGTAGAACAAGGTGGGGTAAACGACTTCCCAGTAGAACAAGGTGGGTAAACGACTTCCCAGTAGAACATGGTGGGTAAACGACTTCCCAGTAGAACATGGTGGGTAAACGACTTCCCAGTAGAACAAGGTGGGTAAACGACTTCCCAGTAGAACAAGGTGGGTAAACGACTTCCCAGTAGAACAAGGTGGGTAAACGACTTCCCAGTAGAACAAGGTGGGTAAACGACTTCCCAGTAGAACAAGGTGGGTAAACGACTTCCCAGTAGAACAAGGTGGGTAAACGACTTCCCAGTAGAAGGTGGGTAAACGACTTCCCAGTAGAACAAGGTGGGTAAACGACTTCCCAGTAGAACAAGGTGGGTAAACGACTTCCCAGTAGAACAAGGTGGGTAAACGACTTCCCAGTAGAACAAGGTGGGTAAACGACTTCCCAGTAGAACAAGGTGGGTAAACGACTTCCCAGTAGAACAAGGTGGGTAAACGACTTCCCAGTAGAACAAGGTGGGTAAACGACTTCCCAGTAGAACAAGGTGGGTAAACGACTTCCCAGTAGAACAAGGTGGGTAAACGACTTCCCAGTAGAACAAGGTGGGGTAAACGACTTCCCAGTAGAACAAGGTGGGGTAAATTGAGTTGGAATTGACCTTCCACTACATCGCTGGTCATTAGGGCAGAGCGGTATACCTTTGCCGGAGAATACGGTACTACCGGAATTGCACACAAGGGGGCGTTATTTTTCTAAACTATGCTAACAAACGCTAAAAAAAAGTACAAGTAAACGTCCATAGCGGACCCTAGCTAAATGCTAACAGGTGCATGTAAGCAAACAAACTAAATGCAAGGAAAGACAACCCCAGCTCATAGTTATATATATAATCATCGATGGAGATAACGCAGAAGGAATCACAGAATACAGACATTAAGAAAGAAATGTAACTTTGTAGAAAACCAACTAAATGTATTAAACTTCTTAGAAAAAAGTTAAATCAATCATTAAGACATGAAGAAAACGCATCAGTGATTTGTTTGTCTGCGATGGGCGGCGCGTACATCGATCTTCACTTTGTGTAGCCGTTAGCGATGTTAACCGTCCTCTGGTCGAGAGAGAAAAGGCTTTCCCAAAAACCTTCTCAACTAAAATGTTAACTACGATGTAGCATACGCCGATCTGGCAGAATTATATTTATGATAGTAGTTTGCGTTTGTTTCGCAAACTCTGCAAATCTCATGAGTGCTATAGAATCGTCGCTAACCAAAACAGTCTCTTGTTTGTGAACACTTGCATTAAAAGGTTAACTACGGCCCAAAAAAATCGAAACGTCTTCAATTTTTCCCAGACCTCAAGTAGTCTCCTGATGCGGTTTAAGCATTGTTGTGGACTTAGAATATCCAATTTGTATGTTTTTCTATATAAGAAAAGGTTTGAGACAAAAACCTGGAAAAACAAAAAAGGAAAACTGAATTTTGGGGGAAAAAACAAGGAATCATGCAAGAAACTAAGATTTTAGGGCCCTGTATCTCCAGAGGCTACTCACACTCGATTCACGACGGGATTGATCGTCTCCGCTGTAACCAAAATAACCATGATCAAGCCACCTGTAGCTAGAAAGTAAGCATGATCAAGCCACCTGTAGCTAGAAAGTAAGCATGATCAAGCCACCTGTCGCTAGTAAGTAAGCATGATCAAGCCACCTGTCGCTAGTAAGTAAGCATGATCAAGCCACCTGTCGCTAGTAAGTAAGCATGATCAAGCCACCTGTCGCTAGTAAGTAAGCATGATCAAGCCACCTGTCGCTAGTAAGTAAGCATGATCAAGCCACCTGTCGCTAGTAAGTAAGCATGATCAAGCCACCTGTCGCTAGTAAGTAAGCATGATCAAGCCACCTGTCGCTAGAAAGTAAGCATGATCAAGCCACCTGTCGCTAGAAAGTAAGCATGATCAAGCCACCTGTCGCTAGAAAGTAAGCATGATCAAGCCACCTGTAGCTAGTAAGTAAGCATGATCAAGCCACCTATAGCTAGTAAGTAAGCATGATCAAGCCACCTGTAGCTAGTAAGTAAGCATGATCAAGCCACCTATAGCTAGTAAGTAACCATGATCAAGCCACCTATAGCTAGAAAATAAGCAAACCAAAAGCATAACTGTAGCCCTGAGCTCGAGAAAATGTATTTGGCACTTAGAAACTTAACTTAGTTAAGATTTGTTTGCCAGCTAAATTACAACGAATTTCAAGTGTAACTTAATCACCTTGCTTGTGCTGTTCAACAGTGGACGTCAGTTCTGTTTGCGCCACGTTCTCTTTGTAAACAAACATAACATGTGAATGTCTAAATTAAATTTGTGAAAAACGCATAATCACACTGTCGGGTATGTCAAAATACCCCGGTATACCCGCCCAAGCCTACTTATTGGTCATAAGCCTCAGTCTATTCACTCTCCTAATAACCTGTGATCAGGCATATAGAGATACTGATAGATAAATATAATAACAGTTTGATACTACTATACATGAACACACACCTGGTTTGGCCTTCTTGCTGGGAGGAGACTCCTCTTCATCTGAAGAAGAGTCATCGCTGCTAGACTCGACTGTCTTAGCTGGAGGGGTCTTGGCTGGAGGGGTCTTGGCTGGAGGGGTCTTGGCTGGAGGGGTCTGTTCGGAGAGACTGGGTCAGTACTGGAAACAAAAGCTTTCCCTTATCTGGCGACTTTGTAGACACTGAAGAAAGCATCGCAGCCGAAAGGCATAAATGTGTGGTTTTAAATTGCCCTTGTGGACATGCCAAAATAATAAAGGTATTTTAACTCAAACCAAATATGTAGAGTGCCGTGGTAGTTTTTGTAATTACACATCTTCATGAAACATCTACAACGTACATATTTTATGAACGAGTTTCACTGTTGAAGTCGGTTGAAGTTTTTTTTTCTTCCTTTCTTTAATTTCCCCCCAAAATATAGACATTTACTCCACAATATCCCTTCTTCCATTCCTGCATCATATGACCGTGGCACACAAGACTGGTTTGACAGATCAAGGAGACACTGTGCCACACCTAGGGATGGAAACTGGCAACACAGCTCCCATGGTAACGTGAACACCTGTGGTGTATTTACTAGGAAGCAAACAGAAGAAAACGAAACAGGGAGCTACCTCAATTTCTCCAATAGAAAACGCCTGTTTCGGGTGCAAAATGTTTTGCAACTACTGAATACACCTCAGGTGAGAGGTGGTGTGTTGTGGATCAGTTTCAGTACCTTAGTGGGCGCTTCGTCTTCACTGGAGCTGTCCTCACTGCTGCTGGTCTCAGCCTTCTTCTGAGCTGCAGCTTTGGCAGTCGTCCCTGCCTTAGGGGTCGCGGCCGCCTTAGGGGTCGCGGCTGCCGCCTTTCCTTCTACAGAGCAAGAAGAACCGTCAGTAAGACAGTACACAAAACAAGTAACACCCAAGAAGCACACTGATTGAAAAAGATGCTTATAAAAAATATGTGATCATGTGTGCACTGTCGTCAAGCAGCTTTCTTAAAGTATGGATCACGGACCCAAGTAAGGTCAATATATGACAATATAAGTATAGAATTTTTTTTTGCCATTGCAAAAATGAAAACACAAAACAGACCAAATTCTTCAGTCCTTTAAGAACCTGCTGCAGCTTAGACAATAAATGTTACTCTGGATGACAACCGAATGATGTTTGTTTACAACATTAGGGCCAATGGCCAACAGAATGATGTTTGTTTACAACATTAGGGCCAATGGCCAACAGAAGTCAAAACCACTTCCTGTTCTGTTTCCTTGCCACGATACTAACGAGTATCGTGATACTGGTATCGTGCCGGCCCGAGACCCAAGGTGGGTCACGACATGGCCGAGTAAACAAAGAATGTAAAAAAAAATATATATATATATATATACACTATATATATACATATATATACACACACAGTTGAAGTCGGAAGTTTACATACACTTTAGCCAAATACATTTAAACTCAGTTTTTCACAATTCCTGACATTTAATCCTAGTAAAAATCCCTAGTCTTAGGTCAGTTAGGATCCACTTTATTTTAAGAATGTGAAATGTAAAATGTGAATTTTTGTGAGTCAAATGTACTCACTAGCTACAGGGGCTTTAGCTGGAGCCTCATCTTCAGATGACTCGCTGCTAGAGCTGGAGTCCTTTTTCCTGGCTGCTGCCACTACAGGAGTCCTCACTGGGGCTTTGGCTGCTGCCACTACAGGAGTCCTCACTGGGGCTTTGGCTGCTGCAGGCTTCTGTAAGCAGAGAAGAAGAGCAGATTTCAAACTAATGTTTCAACAACCAAGCTGCCTTCATCAGGGCACACAAATATATATCCTTCATTAGTCCTCCTATACAGCGGGGAGAACAAGTATTTGATACACTGCCGATTTTAAGCAGGTTTTCCTACTTACAAAGCATGTAGAGGTCTGTAATTTTTATCATAGGTACACTTCAACTGTGAGAGACGGAATCTAAAACAAAAATCTAGAAAACCACATTGTATGATTTTTAAGTAATTAATTTCTCACAGTTGAAGTGTACCTATGATATAAATTACAGACCTCTACATGCTTTGTAAGTAGGAAAACCTGCTTAAAATCGGCAGTGTATCAAATACTTGTTCTCCCCGCTGTAGCTCTGTAAACAGCATAGGCCTTATGGTTAGCAATTTTAACGTGACAATAAAACATAAAAGTTACATTGTCGTAAGACATCCTAGCGCTCCTGTACCTTTGCTGCGGCCTCCTCATCACTGGAATCATCACTACTGCTGGACTCGGCCGCTTTAGCTGGTAACGATACAAAACCTCATCATGGAACAGAACAAAGAAAGGGGCAACTCTGCCCCATCACCGCCACGCTGCATTCATGACAACATAGAACATCAAGAAAGGTAGGATATTGGTTTAACGGTCAATGTAAAACGGTTACTTCAGGATTTGAGAATTGAGGCCCTTTTATAACTACTTCCAGATAGCCATAGCAGATAGCCATAGCAGATAGCCATAGCAGATAGCCATAGCAGATAGCCATAGCAGATAGCCATAGCAGATAGCCATAGCAGATAGCCATAGCAGATAGCCATAGCAGATAGCCATAGCAGATAGCCATAGCAGATAGCCATAGCAGATAGCCATAGCAGATAGCCATAGCAGATAGCCATAGCAGATAGCCATAGCAGATAGCCATAGCAGATAGCCATAGCAGATAGCCATAGCAGATAGCCATAGCAGATAGCCATAGCAGATACCCATAGACTTCCAGTCATTACGCTAACGCTAGTACCACTAAATTCCTTTATACTGGCCACCGAGACATAAAAATGGTATCCACAAGTTCATCTGACTCCGGGGAAAGTAGATAAAGGGCCTCATTGCCAAAATCCTGAAGTATCCCTTTAAATGAAAGACAGGATTTAGGCTATTGGTTTAGGAATCAATATTACTGATGAATAGAGGGTGACGTAAGAAAAGCAGGAATTCAGAAACATATTGATAGGAAGCCTGATTGACAATATAAGGCCAACTCAAAACCAAAATAGGCTGGCTCAAGTATTTTCTCTCTGCAGCATTTTCCCAGTAATCGAGACGTCTGGTTTCAGAGCACGTCAGAATGGGAGTCTTTAAAACAGAGGCTGTTTTCGCCGCTCCTGCCAATCGGCTGAACTCTTTGTACATCACCATCTAGCGCAGGGGAGGGTAAACATTTGGCTCGAGGGCCACATTGGGATTTCAAAATACAGATTCGGGGGGGGGGGGGACGGGACGACATAAATCGGTCCCTGATAGATCTGTGTGGCCCTCTTGATTTTTGAAATCCCGATGTGGCCGTCCAGCCAAAAGGTTTACCCCCCCCTGTGCTAGACGGTGATGTACTAAGTGACAATCGATTTGTGGGCCAATAAAAACATTTTTTATTTTTTAAAAGGGGATGTTATTTGAAAATATGCCTTCAGAAAATATTCACTTATTCCACATTGTACTCAAAATGTAGTAAATTGATTTCCTCCTCACCCATTTACACACAATAACCCTGAATGACAAAGTGAAAATATATATATATATACAGAAATTTCTAATTTCCATATCCACACCCCCTTTTGCTATAACACTCCACATTGAGCTCAGGTGTATTCGATTTCGTTTGATCATCCTTGAGATCCAACTATAGCTTGGAGTCCACCTGGGGCTAATTCAAGTGTTTGGACATGATTTAGAGAGAAACACCTGTGTATTCACACCACTTGACTTTTTCAAAAACATTTTCTTGTTTACAGTCGGAATTTAAAATGGATTCAATTTAGATTTTGTGTCACTGGCCTACCCACAACACCCCATAATGTCAAAATGGAATTATGTTTCTAGAAATGTTTACAAATTAATTTAAAAAATGAAAAGATGAAATATCTTGAGTCAATAAGTATTCAACCCTTTGTTATAGCAAGACTAAATAAGTACGAATGTGCTTATTAACAAGTCACATAAGTTGCATGGACTGTGTGCAATAGTGTTACGATTATCATGTCAAACTAACTAGCAAATGTAGCTACACACAATAATACCAAAGACCGTATGTACTTTATACACGTACTACCCTAAGCTGCTTTGGATAAAAGCGTCTGCTAAATGGGATATACTAAAAGGATGAGAGCGTACCTGTGGGTGTGGCCTTGGCAGGTGCTGCAGCTTCCTCCTCATCACTGCTCGACTCCTCACTGGAGCTCTCCGCAGTCTTTGCCTTCTTAGCAGACGGCCTGTCACTTGTTCCAGGACCGTTGGGCAGCGCCTTCCGTTTCTTAGCTTCAGGAGACCTGAAAATGGCAACGGGAACAAACAGAGCAGTGAGTGGCATTCAAAACTAGCCACAAAGGATTGCAAAGTAACATTCTGATCCATTTACACTAAATTACACAAAGACAACGGTATGTGAGGTTCATGGTTTAGCCCCCAGGAACTCTGGGAAAATGGAGGATTGTAATATACAGGTTGTTATTCCCGCCAGCCAAGTGGGGGACAATACATTGAAGGGATGAAATCAGATGTACTAACTACTTACTTCACCCAGAAGTTGAATATGTCAAGCAGAGCGGCATCTTGTTTTTCATTCTGGGGTGGCTGTTGTAAAAGGAAGAATCATTAACAAAAGCCAGGCAGTTGATTCTCTTTGCAGGTTTCTAGCCATCATGTTACATGATACGGGAAGAAATGCTGAACAATGTTTTAGCTACAAACAAGTTTCTCATGCATGGAAGACATACTGCTTTATATAGGCAAGTCAGTTAAGAACAAATTCTTATTTTCAGTGACGTCCTAGGAACAGTGCCTTGTTCAGGGGCAGAACGACAGATTTGTACCTTGTCAGCTCAGGGATTTGAACTAGCAACCTTTAGGTTACTAGTCCAACACTCTTAACCTCTAGGCTACCCTGCCGCCCCTAAAGTGGCATTAAAGTGGCATTGTTAGCGTGTAATAGGATCGAATGTGGGCTTGAGATTTTCACCATCACATATAGTCAGGTGGTTGGGTTTATTAGTAACTGTGGGTGAATAAACGTCCCGCGCGCAGCTAGTTTGTCGCTATCTAGATTAACGCGTTAGCCCTGGCATTGCTTGTTTTATGGGTAGATTTGGATTGCAGTTAGAATATTGATAACGTTACGTAATGTAGAACTCGACTAGTTGCATTATGCCGTTCAATATTAAAATAATATTGTTTACATATCTTACATTACTCATATCATATGTATATATTGTATTTTAATACCATCTACTGCACCTTGCCTATGCCGCTCATCCATATATTTACATGTACATATTCTCATCCACCCCTTTAGGTGTTGTGTGTATTAGGTAGTTGTTGGAGAATTGTTAAGATGACTTGTTAGATATTACTGCACTGTCGGAACTAGTAGCGCAAAAATTTCACTACACTCGCATTAACATCTGCTAACCATGTGTATGTGACCAATAAAATGTGATTTGATATAGAAAATTCGCTGTAGGCTACAGTCAGAGGCCGGAACGATTTTTTAACGGGGTGCAGGATTTTGGAGGGAGCTAATTTAGATACTTTTCTGCTTATAATTTCAGACATTTTGGTAGACCATTGGTTAGTCAACTTGTCTATAACTAGATACATGCAGCTTATCTTCTGTCATATGTTGCCCTAGAAGACTAAATCAACCTCTTTTTTTCTCACAATAAGGTAACAAATGAATGCTTCAATCTAGTTGACATCGGTAAAGTTCTCTGTCATCTCTGCTTCTTTCAACGAGCAAAGATATTCAGGGTCTGGGGAGAAAATGCAATAACTAAAAACAGTTAAGATTTTCTGCACAAAATGTCCAAACGACATCAGCAGGTTATGAGTTAACCTGTACATCACTACACACGCCATTTCTTTGCTTCGTCCTGCAACGAGCCATTGTTTACAGACGGCTAGTTTAGATTTGATTGATCAAGGATGCCGGGCTATAGCAGCTTCCGCAACGACCCGTCTGTAAACAAAGGCGCTTCGGGGAACGAAGCAATACATTTCTTAGCCTGCCGGCTAGCCAGAGACATTTTATTTCAATATTTCAACGTTCGTTAGCTAACCCTATGTAGTTGGTTCAATAATTCGGTGATGGCATTTGATAAAAAGCTAATATTTTTTTTAAATGCACCCGTCACTTGTCTAACATAAAGAAAGTGCATTCTAATTCAAACTTCGTGGGTTGGAATCACACGTGTTAGCACCACGGCGTGCACCTCCTGCGTAGCTCGTTAGCTCACCTAGCTAGCTTAAGAGGTAAACCAAACAACTGTTAAATAGAGACGTATACAGAATATGGCGCCTACCACTTTCGCTTCTTTGATGAACTGTTGAGCAGCCTTGGTAAACTTGTTCTCTAGTAGAAATGAATATACATGCTTGTAAAGATCACTCGGCACGGAATTTTGCGCCGCCATTTTTACCACGCTTGTGTGTGGAAGAGAAACGCAGAAGTCGTCTTCTTCTATTGTATTTTGGCGAGCGCACAATTTAATGTGCGTACTGCCACCTACTGTTCGGGATGGAAACAGGATTCCCAAAAATGGAACGAAATACCAAAAAACATCTACCAAAATAAATAAAATAAACTAAATCAAACAACTTTTCTGTAAAAAATGAAATAAAACAGATCTGATCTGTAAACAAGCTCAAGGGGAACCTGGGAAGGCGGGTCTTCCGGCACCAGTACCCCTTGCAAGTCATCAGATGTAAAATCCTTAAGTCCCAAAAACTTTTCTGCCGCAGCCACAATAATGTCCAGTTTCTTCGATTTCCTTGAGACTTGTGTCGTACAGTTTATAACTGTGGAAATGAAAGCTAACAAAATCCACCTTTAAAATACACATGGTATCTTTTGACTGGCAGCAAACATTTACTACAGGCTGTGGTGGGTCCACTACCATATCTTCACTAGCATCATATTTTAATCGCCTCCGCATAGGAGATTTGATTGACTGCTCTAACTTTTGCCACCTCAGTCTCCTTCACCCTTACAGGGCACTGCAGGAACTCCCGATCATGATCCACACCACAATTACAACACCGTTGTCCTTCTACTCACCGTTCTTCAATAAACTCTGTCCATCTGCAGACATTAGAAACATGGCCAAATCCTTTTACAATTCTTACACTGCAGTGGTTTGGGGACAGAAGCTCTTACAGCGTATCTTACATAACCAAGCTTGACATGTGTAGGTATTTGCTCTTTATCTTCATATCTCCATTCCCCCAGCGGGTCAGACGCCGGGCACTAATCACACCAGGGATTCAACCTGAACATCTGTCGTCACCCCTGAGATGACTCCTTTGACTGGTGCTCTACTCCAAAGTTCAAAAACAGAAAACTTCTGTTGTCCGGATTCTTTTTGAGGCTCACTGCAATCTTCCTCTGTTCTTCAGAAATTCAATGAATCAAAACAAGACCATTCCTTGTCACTCGGACAGACTCCACTTTGCCAAGTGCATACTTCACCGGTTTGACACCTCCAACGCGTCTCCTACATATGCATCCTTACTCAACAAACACATCCCAACAAGAAGTAATTCATTACCATTCATACACGTATCCTCCACTCCAATTTTACACTATTTTCCTTTGTTTGTTCCAGTTTTCGATACTACTGTAGTCCACCTGCCCGCCTGCCCGCCTGTCCAACATCACTACTCTGGACGGCTCTGACTTAGAATATGTGGACAACTACAAATACCTAGGTGTCTGGTTAGACTGTAAACTCTCCTTCCAGACTCACATCAAACATCTCCAATCCAAAGTTAAATCTAGAATTGGCTTCCTATATCGCAACAAATCATCCTTCACTCATGCTGCCAAACATACCCTTGTAAAACTGACCATCCTACCAATCCTCGACTTCGGTGATGTCATTTACAAAATAGCCTCCAAAACCCTACTCAATAAATTGGATGCAGTCTATCACAGTGCCATCCGTTTTGTCACCAAAGCCCCATATACTACCCACCACTGCGACCTGTACACTCTCGTTGGCTGGCCCTCGCTTCATACTCGTCGCCAAACCCACTGGCTCCAGGTCATCTACAAAACCCTGCTAGGTAAAGTCCCCCCTTATCTCAGCTCGCTGGTCACCATAGCAGCACCTACCTGTAGCACGCGTTCCAGCAGGTATATCTCTCTGGTCACCCCCAAAACCAATTCTTCCTTTGGCCGCCTCTCCTTCCAGTTCTCTGCTGCCAATGACTGGAACGAACTACAAAAATCTCTGAAACTGGAAACACTTATCTCCCTCACTAGCTTTAAGCACCAGCTGTCAGAGCAGCTCATAGATTACTGCACCTGTACATAGCCCATCTATAATTCAGCCCAAACAACTACCTCTTTACCTACTGTATTTATTTATTTATTTTGCTCCTTTGCACCCCATCATTTCTATCTCTACTTTGCACTTTCTTCCACTGCAAACCAACCATTCCAGTGTTTTTTTACTTGCTATATTGTATTTACTTCGCCACCATGGCCTTTTTTATATTTTTATTTATTTATATATATATTTTGTTTGCCTTCACCTCCCTTATCTCACCTCACTTGCTCACATTGTATATAGACTTATTTTTCACTGTATTATTGACTGTATGTTTGTTTTACTCCATGTGTAACTATGTGTTGTTGTATGTGTCGAACTGCTTTGCTTTATCTTGGCCAGGTCGCAGTTATAAATGAGAACTTGTTTTCAACTTGCCTACCTGGTTAAATAAAGGTGAAATAAAATAAATAAATAAATTCAGAACATTCGTCTTCACCCATTTTGCTCGACACGCTGCTCTATTCAAACTGTTCATCCACTTCCTGCCGTCTTTCCTCAAGCTTTCTAACGCATCCAGCGATGGATGATAACTAGTAGACGTCTTCACAGCTCCAAAAGGCCCTAGTCACATCACATGTTCTTCATGGTAATCAGAGGGCTGATATAAATACTATGTATGCCAGTCTCTCTTGGCTAAGAGTTGAGGAGAGACTGAATGGATCACTTCTTCTTTTTATTAGAAACATTTAATGTGTTGAAAATCCCAAATTGTTTGCATAGTCAACTTACACACAACTCTGACACACATACTTATCCCACCAGACATGCTACCAGGGGTCTTTTCACAGTCACCAAAACCAGAACAAATTCAAGAAAGTGTACAGTATTATATAGAGCCCTTTATTGCATGGAACTTCCTTCCATCTCATTTTGCTCAAATAAACAGCAAACCTGGTTCCAAAAAACAGATAAAGCAACACCTCACGGCACAACGCCTCTCCCCTATTTGACCTAGATAGTTTGTTTCTATGTATTGAAATGTCGGCTACCTGTGCCTTTTTTATTCATTTTTTAATTGATGTAGTTCTGTCCTTGAGCTGTTCTTGTCTATTAATGTTCTATATTATGTCATGTTTCATGTTTTGTTTGGGCCCCCAGGAAGAGTAGCTGCTGCTTTCGTAACAGCTAATGGGGATCCTAATAAAATACCAAAAAATACCAAAATACATGCGCACTGAAAAAGCTGTCGCGTGATAAATACGACGCCAAAATTAAAACATGGGAAATCCAATCTGAGAAAGTCATCATCAATGTTTAGTTTGAAGACGCTTATCATTTAGTACTCAAAACAAGTCATATTATTTGACACAGCTCAAAAAATTGTCCTACATGAGTTTATTTAAAAGAAAGGTTAAATTAATTTAGTTTTATTTTGTGTCAATATTAGGGCTGACCCCATTTGGTCTAATGGTGGAATGTTTGGTCGATAGTCTGTTGGTCGACATTTTTTTTAGTCAAGCAGTTGCAAAAAATATATAATGTTATGGCACATCTTGATTGATGTCTCAGTTGACTAATCCATTGGATGGCACACCAGTATCACCAGAAACGTTCCCTCTAAGCTGCGCTGGCGTCCAGTTCCCAAGAAGAAGAAGAAGAAACATCAGCCGGCGCAGAGAAGCACAAGATTGAACTTTGCTCAACTGTCTAGTTTTCCCCTTTAATTAACACTATCAACGTTTCCCCTCTACTGTGCGAATTGTGAATGAATAAACGCAATACTAGACACTTTCAATGCAACATACCGAAACAAAACAAACTATGCAAGATATTTTATCGTAGTCAGAGAGCATTGGAGTAGGATTCTATTGCATTGACAGGCAAGACTCAGGCCCATACTCTACACAGACCGGTGAGCCCTAACCAATCAGAGCTGCAGTAGGCCTGTATGCAAATAAACCATTGCCATATATGGATCTGTGCCATTCACTTCGAACTGGACTGTGTTTACAGCATGAGTGGTCTTGAGTAGATGTGCTTGTTTGGATGTCAAAGCAAAAGCTGCATGTAGCAGCAAGTACAAATACATTTCTTCTGTAAAGGGCAGTGTTGTACTTTGAGACACGCTTAAAATAAGCTAAGTAGCCAATAGGTAGAGGGTAGCATAATTTATCTGATTCTCTGTAATAATAGTATGGGAATAATCATGACATTTATTTTGTAAAGTGGTTTCTTGTGTCAAACAACACAACAGAGGATAAACAGGGTAATGTCAATCCCTGCATGTATTTTTTTTTTCAAAAGTCTCATGGAATGTAGGCCTACATTGAACACCACCCATTGGCTGCTACTGTAGGCTGAATGATAGAAGAGCTATTTCCATGTTAAAATATTATGGGATGCATTTTCTCCATTGTTTATGACGTTAGGCCACTCTTATAGGCCTACATTATGATCATAATAACCACACTAGCCTACTTGGCCAATGTTAAAACTGTAACTTAAAGCGGGTACAGCCTCAGTGTTCACAGTAAACACGCCCAAGAAGTTGCACAGAATTTTCACAACATTCAAGTTTGCGTTCAGTAGACCTGAAATTTGCTGAGTGCCCCAAAAAATGTTTAGAGGCAACATTGATCACCAGTAGTACATTTACCATTAATTACCATAATTTATAATCTACAATGTTTGTTTGGTTACGGTAATTTCTGTTAATGCATTAAATATATTATTATTACAGTCTTTTACCGTTTTCATTGTCAGAGTGTCAGAGACACGTTGTTTGCAGAGAGCACAACTTAGGCTACACTAGTGAGAAACACGTTTTTGGTTTATTTAATTCCATTTACTAGTTGTCAATGTATTAATTGTGTTTTGTTTGGAGCGCTCCTGTCAATGTTGAGTAAGGATGTGCAACTGATTACGCATAGAAGTAGGCTTACACTACCTGGTCTGCACGCAAATGTAGGCTTATAAATGTGCCCATTTGAGGATCTGATTGTATTTCTGATTGTCTTAACTCATCACCAGTAATGAGCCGTGAAGCTTCTCAAAGTAACTTTTTCTTCACCTCAAGCAGCAAGTAAACAAAGTCTGTTTTTACATTTTTACATCCATTGAGAATGACAATAGTTCCTAACGTAGCCTATTAGAAAAATCTTTCCAGCTCTCCCCCTTTCCATAACCATTCAGGTGTGAAAGGGGGGAAAACAATGTCATGCTCTGAACTGGTCGAAACATCATCAAATAGGCCTACCTGATTACTTCTTATCCCTTGGGCAAATAGCCTACAGCCCGAAGCTCACTGGCCCCGGAAACTGAGGGTCCAGGATAGTTGTTTTGTCACACAGGAGTGATGGTTGCTGATAATGGGCCTCTGTACACCTATGTAGATATCCCATTAAAATAATCTGCCGTTTCCAGCTAAACAGTCATTTACAACATTAACAATGTCTACACTGTATTTCTGATCAATTTGAAGTTATTTTAATGGACAAAAAAAAAGTGTTTTTCTTTAAAAAACAAGGACACTTCTAAGTGACCCCAAACTTTTGAACGGTAGTGTACAATTTCCTAAAGCATTCCAACCACATATTATACTGTAATACTACGTCAGTGCCATCTGCTTTAATTAAAGGTTGATGAAATAACTTTTTCCAAATTACAAACTTCTACAAATATGTAGTTTCATTTTGTTGTTCATAAAGTGTGTAGTGCAGTTTTTCCACGGTTCTTCCATGTTCACCTAGTCTATCCACAGTGCCGTCAGTGATGCATTTAAGTAATGCTACGTTTTCGTTTTCCTCCACATCTCATTTAACGTTTTAGTCACTTACAACAGGGTTCCCAAACTTGCCCCTCCTCATAGCCCCCCTCCCCTCATGCCCCCCCCCCCCCCCCCCCCCCCCCCCCCCATGGGGCCTCCCCTTTTGGTTCTCGCCCTATCACTACACAGCTGATTCAACTAACCAATAAGCTTTGATTATTGAATCAGCTGTGTAGTGATAGGGCAACAAAAAAAACTTTACATGTACCTTGGGACCAAGTTTAGGAAAACCCTGTCTTAGCAGATGTTCTTATCCAGAACAACCACATATCTCAGTCATAGTATTAAAAATACAAGTTTTCATAAATAAAACAGCTATGAGCAAAGTCAGTGCTAGTAAGAAAACAGAAAGTGCACGAAAGGGCAAAGGTCAGAGTGTTCGTTTCTTTTCTCCCCACATACTGGCAATGAACAAAGACATCATGCTTGAATTGGTTATGATGGTGAGGGCATTTTGTGAGTTATCTAGCTATACAAAACTGGAACAGGTCTTATTTTCACTATACACAGTGACATACTGTTATGATATGGGGGGGGGGGGGTTAGTGTTAGGACATAGACAAACACAATGCAGGAGACACTTCCACACTTTGTCCCCAGGAGGCAGCAGTACCCGGGTTGCTAGTTGCTGAGCTAAACCTAGATATTTACTCATCTAATTAAGGTGATAGTTAGCCAGCTTGGAGAGCTGTAAGGCTGGGAGGTTTAGTTTGGTGGCCAGGAGGCCTTTCCTTTAAGTTTGTAATCTTCAGGCATGTCTTTTGTCATTTTTTTGTTGTTGTTGTTGTTGTATAAATGTATTTTGGGACACCACTTTGAACAAAGAATAATCCGCTGGGACTGCACACATCAAATCAGGTTACAGACAAGTTATTAAGACCCCGAGACTTAGCGAGTGCAACAATATTAGCAGGCTAATAGTTGGTTTCGTAACAATACCCAGCTAGGTATATGATTTTTTACTCATCTCCTGCTACTGTAAATTAGGATAATCTCCTGCTACTGTAAAGTAGACTCATCTCCTGCTACTGTAAAGTATGATCATTTCCTTCTACTGTAAAGTAGGATCATCTCCTGCTACTGTAAAGTAGACTCATATCCTGCTACTGTAAAGTAGACTCATCTCCTTCTACTGTAAAGTAGACTCATCTCATGCTACTGTAAAGTAGAGTCATCTCCTTCTACTGTAAAGTAGACTCATCTCCTACTACTGTAAAGCAGACTCATCTCCTGCTACTGTAAAGTAGACTCATCCCCTGCTACTGTAAAGTAGACTCATCTCCTTCTACTGTAAAGTAAACTAATCTCCTACTACTGTAAAGTAGACTCATCTCCTGCTACTGTAAAGTAGACCCATCTCCTGCTACTGTAAAGTAGACTCATCTCCTGCTACTATAAAGTAGAATCATCTCCTTCTACTGTAAAGTAGAATCATATCCTGCTACTGTAAAGCAGACTCATCTCCTTCTACTGTAAAGTAGCATCATCTCCTTCTACTGTAAAGTAGACTAATCTCCTGCTACTGTAAAGTAGACTCATCTCCTGCTACTGTAAAGCAGACATCTCCTGCTACTGTAAAGTAGGATCATCTCCTGCTACTGTAAAGTAGGATCATCTCCTTCTACTGTAAAGTAGACTCATCTCCTGCTACTGTAAAGCAGACTCATCTCCTGCTACTGTAAAGTAGGATCATCTCCTACTGTAAAGTAGGATCATCTCCTACTACTGTAAAGTAGGATAATCTCCTGCTACTGTAAAGTAGGATAATCTCCTTCTACTGTAAAGTAGGCTTTTTAAAATCTGCTTACCGTCATAATTAAAAATGAAACTACTGTATCAATGTTCTTGAGTGGCCTAGTTACAGGGTTGACTTAAATCAGCTTAAATCTATGGCTGTCTAGCAATGATCAACAACCAACTTGACAGAGCTTGAAGAATTTAAAAAATAATCATGTGCAAGTATTGTACAATCTAGGTGTGCAAAGCTCTTAGAGACTTACCCAGAAAGACTCACAGCTGTAATTGCTGCCAAAGGGGATTCTGACATGTATTGACTCATGGGGTTGAATACAGTAACACTCGCCATCCAACCTCACAAAGCTTGAGAGGATCTGCAGAGAAGAATGGGAGAAGCTCCCCAAATACCGGTGTGCCGAGCTTGTAGCGTCATACCTAAAAAGGATCAAGACTGTAATGGCTGCCAAAGGTTCTTCAACAAAGTACTGAGTAAAGTGTCTGAATACTTATTAAGTAAATGTGATATTTCAGATTTGTATTTTTTAATAAAAACCTGTTTTTGCTTTGTCATTATGTAGTGTTGTTGTGTAGATTGATGAGGGGGGGGGAAATTAATGTAATCAATTTTAGAATACGGTTGTAACATAACAAAATGTGGAAAAAGTCAACAAGAGGTCTGAATACTTTACGAAAGTGCTGCATTTAATTCTAATGGTGATGGTGTGTAGTGTATGACGCTTGGTAATACATAAAAATAAGTCCTAGTTAATAAATGTTACGGCTTTCTTCCTGGGATGAAGGAGAGGACCAAAACGCAGCGCGGCTAGTGTTCAACATGTTTAATAAAGAATAATAACGTGAACACTACAAGCTACAAAACAATAAATGTGAAAACCGAAAACAGTCCTATCTGGTGCAGAACACAAAGACAGAAAACAACCACCCACAATCCCCAACACAAAACAAGCCACCTAAATATGGTTCCCAATCAGAGACAATGACAAACACCTGCCTCTGATTGAGAACCATATCAGGCATACATAGAAATGGACAAACTAGACACACAACATAGAATGCCCACCCAGCTCACGTCCTGACCAACACTAAAACAAGTAAAACACACAAGAACTATGGTCAGAACGTGACAATACATTTTTTTTTTTTAAGTAATCAATGTAATAGAGAGGGGATACACACACATGCAAAGTTATAGCACTGCTCATGCTCCTGTAAATATGCCTTCTAAACATGTCGTAGAAATACGGCAGTAAATGAAGTTGACATTTATACTGTCTATGGTATTCATACACTGATACAATATATTGGTCACGAAGCCAGGGCTGGCTGATAACCCAGGACACACTGGAAGGGAGTCAGCCCGGTGGAGAAGTGACGTAATGAATTCTGGGCGTACTCCGCCCAGGAATCGGGCCACCAGGAATCGGTCCTGGCAGTGACTTCTGAGGAACCTCCCCAGCTTCTGGTTCATCCTCTCCACTTGCCCGTTGGACTGAGGCTGGTACCCGGAAGTGAGGCTGACCGTGACCCCTAGTTTCTCCATGAATGCCTTCCATACCCGTGACGTAAATTGGAAGCCACGGTCGGAGACGATGTCCTCTGGAAGCCCGTAGTACAGGAAGACCTGCTGAAACAGTGCCTCAGCGACCTGGAGAGCGGTAGGGATACCAGAGAGAGGAATAAACCGGTATGATTTAGAGAATCTGTCCACAACCACCAGAATGGTGGTGAAACCGTCAGTGGGGGGGAGGGGGGGGGGGTATGGACAGATGAGACAATGGACGCTGAGGCACGGGAAGGGGAAGTAGTTTCCCTGCTGGAGCGTGCTGGGGAGATTTTGTTTCTGGCACATACTGAGCATGAGTTGATATAGTTAGCCACGTCCTGAGCCAAGGTGGGCCACCAGTTTTTCTCAGAGATGGAGTGAATAGTGCGAGTGATACCTGGGTATCCAGCGGTGAGGGATGTGTGCGCTTAGGTCAACAGGGAACGTACAGTGGATGCGTTCAGGAGGGCAGGTAGCGGGGCGCGGGTTCCTTCTCCAGAGCCTGGTGGATGTACACATCTACGTCCCAAAACACGGGGCCAACGATAAGGGAGGGATGGGTTGGAGGCTGGTGGGCGCTACCTGGACTCTCAACAGACGTGGAACCACAAGGTGAGGGGAAAGCAGGTCCTCTGGCATCCTGGTGCCCAGGCAGTGATTCTCATCCTCGCCCAGGAAATGGTTACGATGTTGAAGACACGGGAGGCCGTGGCTTTGTACGTGGGTACAGTGATGATGAGGAAGGGAAGGCTTTTTTGGTGCATAGGTGTCCTGGTGCAGAGTGAGGGTGAGTGGTGCTGTGATGTGTTTGACATTTCCGGATCCCAGGGGTCAATCATCCAACGCTTGAACTGGAAATGGAGAGGAGAGCGGGTATGAGGGGATGTTCAGTGAGGATGCAAGGGCCTGGTCAATGAAATTCCCTGCGGCACTGGAGTCCACTAGAGCAGTAGATACAACATATGAGGGACAGCCAGCTAGTGATATGGATACTAGAAATGGTTTGGCGGAAACTGAGGATGGTGGAATATTCACGCCAAACCCAGGGGATGGATGATCACGGGACCGTCCCTATGCTCTTGTGGACCCTGGGTTGGGACGTATCGGACACTGCTGAAGCTGGTGCCCCTCCTGTCCGCAATAGGGACAGAGCCCCAGCTGTCTCTGACGCTCAGCCGCGGGGAGGTGCGTGGCCCCTACCTCCACGGGTTCAGGCTCTGACTCAGAGGATGGTGGTACTGACGCTCCCGCAGAAGATAAGTGAGTCCAAGGAGAGGGTGTCATCTCGGGACGCCAACTCCGTCTGGATCTCCTCTCGCAATCCTCTTCAGAATAGGGTGCGGAGCGCTGTCTCATTCCATCTGCTGCCAC
The DNA here is from genome assembly GCF_016432855.1 of Salvelinus namaycush. Lineage (NCBI taxonomy): Eukaryota > Metazoa > Chordata > Actinopteri > Salmoniformes > Salmonidae > Salvelinus > Salvelinus namaycush. The sequence continues at coordinate 5,531,873 of NC_052341.1, read as the reverse complement.
TTTCCTGAAGGTGAGGACGTACTCCGCAATGGTCTGGCCTTCCTGCCGCAGCGGTCTGGCCTTCCTGCCGCAGCGGTCTGGCCTTCCTGCCGCAGCGGTCTGGCCTTCCTACCGCAGCGGTCTGGCCTTTCTGAAGGCACTGTAACAGCAACATTTACATTCACACAAGACAGATATAAATTGTATGCTATACAAGATAAACTTAATAAGATACTTACTGATGTTGGTACAAAATAACTTTGTGAATCCCTGATTGAAACATTTCACAACAGTAAAATACACAAGGGAAAAATATTAGTTCCGTTTGAGGATCATCAGCTTGAGGTGTGTACTGTTGCTTGTACTGTTGTACCACATCAAATCTAATCAAATGTTATTTGTTACATACATGTGTTTACCAGATGTTATTGCAGCTGTAGCGAAATGCTTGTGTTTCTAGCTCCGACAGTGCAGAAATATCTAACAATACACACAATCTAAAGTAAAGGAATGGAATTAAGAATATATAAATATTTGGACGAGCAATGTCGGAGCGGCATAGACTAAGATACAGTAGAATAGAATACAGTATATATTTATATGAGATGAGTAATACATAGACTAAGATACAGTAGAATAGTATAGAATACAGTATATACATATGAGATGAGTAATACATAGACTAAGATACAGTAGAATAGGATAGAATACAGTATATACATATGAGATGCGTAATGCAAAATATGTCAACATTATTAAAGTGACTAGTGTTCCATTATTAAAGTGGCCAGTGATTTCAAGTCTATGTATATAGGGAAGCAGGCTCTAATATGCTAGTGATGGCTATTTAACAGTCTGTCATAAGGCAATGTAGGCCTAGCCTATGTTTGAGGAAATGTGTCTGTTCTCTCTCACAATCCATCCTGTAAAACATAATCACATAAAAATAAATGTGATCTAGAGCCTGGAGTAATACATTACATTACAGTAGTAGGACCTACATATTCCCTGGAGAGAGGACAGGGAAGGCTATACAAAGATAACACTAAACTAAACTCCTCTGTATGTTTAAATTGGATTATTTGCATGTAAATTCACTAAATTGAGTACCAACACTCAATAGAAATCAAATCAAGTTTCATTAGATTAGTTAAATATTTGAATACAGTGATCACCCACAGGACTCAGTGATCTTATCATGTGCTTTAATTACACTCTTAATGTTCATAGGCTACTAATTTGTATCAATCCAGGCAATGTGTGGAGAAATAAAGACCTTATTGCCTTTTTATTTATTTATTTTTTATTTCAACTTAATTTAACCGGGTAGGCCAGTTGAGAACAAGTTTGAAGCTCATTTACAACTGCGACCTTTTTAGTCATATGTGGGAGGGGGGGGGGGATAATGAGTAGGCTATGTTTGTCTACATATAACTACAATAATGATACCTTACATAATGATCTATTAACTATTTTAAAGGCAAAAAAGAATAGTACATTTTTATTTGTTGAGGTAAACGCTGATCAATCGAATAGGCTCAGATAAGACCGTCACATGTCCGGGCTCAGAAGTCACCTGACTATGAGGCATGATATAAACGCAGTGAACGCACCCACCCTGCATTGCAGTGCTCAGAACCAGGCGCCATTCGAATTCATACAGTCGCTAGAACAAGAAGAGCGTCAACCGGACATAAACAGCACAGTCATGCTGTACCTCGCTTTGTTTTTCATCTCCGCAGGTAATATGATAAACATTATATTGGAACGATTTGATTAGTGTAATGTTAACTAGGTACGTAGTTGTCTTTATGTATCATAGATAAATATGTAGTATAGAGAATACGTATCGAGGTTAGCTAGCCAGCTACATTCGTTCACAGCGACGCTGTTTTTCAAAGTCAACACAGCAGCCATTGCTAGCTAGCCAACATTACCAGCTAGCAGTAACGTTACTGTAGCAACCAACGTTAAATTCATTATCGTCAATGAGAATTTTGCAACGTTAAGTTTCACTTTCTGAACATTCAAGATGTATAGCTAGAATGACTTTGTGCTAGCAAACGTTGTCTAATTATTTCTACGTTATGAAAGGAACTAACTGTACTGTTAGGTAACTTCCTGCTAGCTCTATAACTAGCTAACTAACGATTGATATTTGGCCAGGAAACGTTAGTTAGCCAGCAAGGTACTCTGGCAATGTTAGCTGTGGTCCGGTTGATTAACTTTTAGCCAACGGACACAATGTTACAGTAATAAAAAGACACGTTTTATAATATCAAAGCAAGTCATGATGGCTGATTTTAGCTCAGACATTGGTGTGACGCATTAGCTATCTAAACAGTAGCTAGCCTTGCCAATGTTTTTCTTACGCCTGACCTGTTTTTTATTATTATTTTGTAACACCCGTTTGCGCACATAAATGGCAGCGATGGCCCAACTGTTATACCACCATTTATGTAAACAAACTTAAAAACGTACGTGTACTTACAGTGACTCTGTACTTTCCTTATGCAGATGTTCTTTGTGGAAAAACAAAGTGTGGTTCAGTGGTCTTACACGATCACACTCCCTCTAACCTGCTCTCCTATTCACCGTCTATTTATTATATCTTATTCTAACAGTAAAATGCTTACTTATGGCCTGTTCCCAGTAATGCAGAGAAAATAAAATAATTTACAAGACTGGGTTTACTCTTGATGTAGTCCATCCATAACTGAGACAGTTTTGGACAGGTGCATGATAAACCCACCTTTTTCATCTAAACAAATGCAGTCCTATCAAATTGTATTTGTCACATGCGCTGAATACAACCGGTTTAGACCTGACAGTGAATTGCTTACTTACAAGCCCTTAACCAACAATCCAGTTCAAGAAATGGAGTTTAAAAAATATTTACTAAATCAGAGTAACAATAATGAGGTTATATAAAGGATACCGGTACTGAGTCAGTGCGGGGGTACAGGTTGAGGTAATTTGTATAGTGACTATGTAGAGAACAGACAGCGAGTAGCAGCAGTGTCGAAATGAAGGGGGAGGGGTTGTCAATGTAAATAGTCTGGGCCGTATGCATGACACTCTGTGGCACCTTAGGGTCAGATGCCTGTGACCAGTTGCCATACCAGGCGGTGCTGCAACGGGCCAGAATGTTCTCCATTTAATTTACTGTTCTATTGATGTCTACCCAATGTGGACCGGCTAGATAAAGGAATATTTGTTTTGTCATTTGAATGTTCATTAACTTTGTTTTTGGAATTTCCATGAAAAAGCTCCAATTTGTCATTATTGCATAATGCATTTAGAGTTCAAAGAAATTGCAACTGATTTTAAATTTATAAAAAAAAAAAAAAAACTAGTGCTTTTCTATGTCAGACTAATCACCCATCGCTTTGATTCAGTCTTTTTGCTGATTACTATGCAGTCTGTCACGTCCCCTATACAAACTGGATTCTAAAGAAGCAAAACTCACTTCCTTATAGGCCTATTGGCTTGTATTGTTACAAGGGCTTTGTTGTAATAAACATGCACACGCTAGTTACATTTAGTGTCCTAGTTTGGTCAAGAGATCGAGTTGCTTATTGCTACTTTGTGTGACAATGGCCAGTCCTTTTTATAGCTAGCGTCTTCCTCCTTGACTTGTGTTGTATTTTGGAATTGGAACACACTGACAGACTGTCTAGTAGCCTATCCACTTATCTTACGACACTGCCAGTTATATCATTACTCATAGCCTCTATCTGCATTGACTCTTATATGCTGCAACTCTCACATACACTGCTGCTACTGTTTTATATATCCTGTTGCCTAGACACTTTATCCTGACATATGTACATAGCTACCTCAATTATCTAGTACCCCTACACATTGACTTAATCCTGGTACCACGTGTCTATTTATTATTTTAACCTTAATTTAACTGGGCAAGTCGGGTAAGAACAAGTTCTTTAATACAATGACTGCCTACACCATCCAAACCCAGATGACCCTGGGCCAGTAGACCGCTGCGCTACTCAGGAGCCCATATAGCCAAGTAATCATTACTCATTGTGTATTTATTTGTAGTTTTATGTTCTCTCTGCATTTTTGGGAAGGGCCAATAAGTAAGCATTTCAGTGTTGGTCCACACCTGTTTTACTAAGCATGTGACAAAACATCAAATTGTTTTTGTCACATGCTTACTCAAATTTGCCATTTCTGCGAAACATTTTCTCTTGTGTTCTCCTCTGGTTTTAGGGGAGTTTTTAGAGCACCTAGTTTGCATAGCTAACGGCAACATTTCCAATCACTATGAGAGTAGTTATTTGACACTCCTACTTCAATAGGAGTCATGCTTGCTCTGTGTACAAGATGTTCATCATAGGCTATTCATTAGGCCTGCGGTCGGAGGGGTAGGGGTTTATATATATATACACCACACCCCTTTGGCCTTGTTTAAAAAAAATACATATATACTTTAATATCTATGCTGACTCACTGAAACTGTAGCTTAAAGACGTTGCTATTTGGAGAGTCTGACAATGCTGAAACATGTCCTTGTGATTCCTATGCCCATTACATCATATTGAGCAATAGCTTGTTTTTATCTGCCTAGTCATGTGACCTGACCGTGAGGAGGAAATGGAGGGAGGGGGGGGTGGGTAATTATCAGCATGTGAACATGACAGAGCGTTTCCTAACACATTAGATTCCTAGGGCGTACTGTAGTTAAGGTTTAGCAACGGGAAAATTAGTGTTTCTCATTGGACAGGTACAGATAGTGCCCCCCCCCCCCCCCCCTTTTCTGAGTGTTGTGTTAGATAGGACATAGCATGTGTTTAGTTATCTTCAGGCTGTTATCACAATGACCCGCTCGATACGGGTCCAGCCTCCATATGTAGACTATTGCTCCAGCAGCACTAGGTGATCTATGCCATGTCTGCTGACACTATTGTCACATGATTAACCATCTATCACATTGATGATTAATTTGACAAGGAAATGCCGGCCGGGCCCTCCCCTAAACCCGTACGGCGCTGGGCCAATTGTGCGCTGCCTCGGGAGGCCCTTGTGCAAACTAATGACACCACTATGCAAAGATGAGACTTTTTTTTGTTCTATGACTCCATGTGTCACAGGACTCGTCTGACGGTCACCCGGTACTGGTTAAAACCAAGTTTAAGGTAACCCCACCCCCCCCCCCCCCCCCCCCCCCCCCCCCCCCCCCCCCTGAAGGTGTAAATATGTGAAAAAAATATATTTGAGCTTTGTCTCCTAGATATAGGACACTTAACCTTATTCCTTAGGATTTATTTAGACTTGATGTTTGTTTCTATAGCAGCGAAGGCCAAATTCATTGAGGTTAATTGCCGTTTTACTGTAGGCTTACTTCTAAACCAATGACCTGCTCAGTTTGTAGAGCATGGTGCTTGCAAAACCAGGGTTGTGGGTTCGATTCCCACAGGGGACCAGTACGGAAATCTATGCACTCATTGCCTACTGTAAGTCGCTCTGGATAAGAGCGTCTGCTAAATGACGATGTGTCAAATGTAACACTGTTTATTCAAGAATGGAGCCTTTTGTAATACTACTATTGTGTAACACTTTCTGTTAAATTGACCAAGTTTGGAGAAATGGGAATGCGTCGAAATAAACGTTTGATTTCTCTCCTAGCCGTCGCCACCCCTCTGTTGGGTACTGAACATTGTGGCTAACGTTAGTGTCTACTCTCTCCTAGCTGTCGCCACCCCTCTGTTGGGTACTGAACAGTGTGGCTAATGTTAGGGTCTACTCTCCTAGCTGCCACCACCCCTCTGTTGGGTACTGAACAGTGTGTCTACTCTCTCCTAGCTGTCACCACCCCTCTGTTGGTTACTGAACAGTGTCTCCTAGCAGTCGCCACCCCTCTGTTGGGTACTGAACAGTGTGGCTAACGTTAGTGTCTACTCTCTCCTAGCAGTCGCCACCCCTCTGTTGGGTACTGAACATTGTGGCTGAACGTTAGTGTCTACTCTCTCCTAGCAGTCGCCACCCCTCTGTTGGTTACTGAACAGTGTCTCCTAGCAGTCGCCACCCCTCTGTTGGGTACTGAACAGTGTGGCTAACGTTAGTGTCTACTCTCTCCTAGCTGTCGCCACCCCTTTGTTGGGTACTGAACAGTGTGCCCGTGGTCCTCCCTACTGGTGCCAAAATGTGAAGACTGCCTCTATCTGTGGCGCCGTAGTCCACTGCCAACAGAACGTATGGAACCAACCCCAGATGGTGAGATTCTAGCCTGCTGTATCTAGCAAGTTATTGTCTAATTGAAGGAGCAGAGAAGGTCTTGACCAACGTTACCCAAACTCTGTCCTGGGGCCCCCCGAGGGTGTATCTTGGTTTGTCCCAGTACTACACAGCTGATTCAAAACAAAGCTTGATGATGAGTTGGTGTTTTGAATCAGCTGTGTAGTACTAGGACATAAACCAAAATGGGGCCCCAGGACAGAGTTTAAGGGAAATGCTGCTCTAAGCCCTTGTCTTTACGCTGTGTAAATGGATCAACACTGGGCATTTGTGTTTATCCTGGCCTTGGTTTTGTTACTCTATTCATCTCCCTCCTTCTGTTTCAGAAATCTGTGCCATGTGACCTGTGTAAGGAGGTGTTGCTTGTGGTGGACCAGCTGCTGAAAGACAATGCTACTGAGGTGAGTCATGGAGGATGAATGTGGGGATTGTTCCACACATTTTGCTGCTGAAAACAAAATCATGCTCTACCATGGGTGGCAGATGTAAAAGTGTTGGGCCAGTAACCGAAAGGTTGCTAGATCGAATCCCTGAGCTGACAAAATATAATATCTGTTCTGCCCCTGAACAAGGCAGTTAACCCACTGTTCCTAGGCCGTCATTGTAAATAAGAATTTGTTTTTAACTGACTGGTAAATTAAAACGGGCAAATCTTCCAACCAGCATACACTATCGGTGCATATATGGAGAAACAGTTTTCCAGTCCCTATTTGAGTTCACAAGAGGCCATGGTGACCATTGTGCACAACAGTCCTCTGAGTAGGGTATCCTAGTTCTCCCAGAGGAGACGTCAGACAACCACAGGTGTGTGTATACAACAACGTGTCCTGAGGCTGTGAGATCTGTGTTTCCAGGGTGAGATCCTGGGCTACCTGGAGAAGGCCTGTACCTTGATCCCTGACAAGGATCTGTCTGCACAGTGTAAGGAGATGGTAGACAGCTACTACCCTATCCTCATGGGTATCATCACTGGAGGACTGGTACGTACCAAACACTGTATAATAAAATCAGTTTAAAAAAAATGTTAACTATGAAAAATGTTAAATGGTGATTTTTAATGCTTAGTGTTAGATGGTAGACAGCTGAACTGATGTGTAAAAGGTGACTGGATGTCTGGGTCTAACATACAGTCTTATCAAATGACTTAATACAGTCTGGTCCGTGGACAGCAATTTGTTACTGAATGGAGATATTAGATTCAGGGGATAAAGTTTCACGTTTGACAGTGAGGTAGAGCAACCTTGTGGACCACTTGAGCATTGACCCACTATGCAATCCTTATGCACTGAATGGGTTTGAGACTTTCATCGTGCAGTCTTAGGCATTTCGATTTGAGAGTTGATCTCTCTGTAGTAAAGTAAATGTATTCCTCTCTCCTTAATCAGACTAAGTCAAGGGGCACACAGTAGAGTGTCTGTGTGGGCTGGGGACTAGTGAATGAGAGGCATTTAGGATGCTAGCTTGGATCTCTGTTCAGACAGATGGCTCTTTGTGGTCCTCTACTGCTTCCTGTGACTGACAAGGCTAAAAGGCCTCATCCCTTTCAGTTACACCTGCCATGGCTACAGCACCAGCTGGACCACAATGCATATAGATTAAGACAGTTCCTGGACAAACACACTTTCAGTGGAGACTGTTTTTAGTCTAGGACTTGGCCTAATCTGGGTCTGAAGTGGGGAAACGGACCCGGAGTTAAATTGTTTGTCACAGGTTTGTTCCACCTTAATTGGAGAGGTTGTGCTTGTGTTAATGGCTGGGAATCAATTGAATGGCATCAAATGCATGGTTTCTATGTTTGATACCATGTATTATAAGCTGTCATCCTGTCCGTAGCAGTGTGAGGATCCAGGATTATTTTTATTCTGTGTAGTGAGATGCAGGTTGTCGAGACCTGAAGCGGATGGTGATTGTTGTTTTTTCCCAGGAGGATCCCCAGGTGGCGTGTGGCGCCATGGGGTTGTGTGCCTCTCAGCAGGCAGCTCTGGCCAGGCTGGCTAAGCTCACGTCCAACCAGATCCCCCAGCTCACGTCCAACGAGATCCCCCAGGTAGACCTAGCCCAGAGGGTCGCCCCCTTCCTCCTCAACGTCCCTGGGCTCCTTTACCCTCAGGCGCAGGATAACACCAAGCAGGAACCTGCCGCAGCACAGGTACGTGGTCATACGTCTTTGTGACGACTAAAAGGGCTTCATGGGGGGGCGAGAGAGACATGATTCTGCCTTTGACTTCCTATTATACCTAATCTAGATGCATCTGGGTTGTGTTCAGTAGGGCACAAAGTACCTAATCGTTTCGCAACGGGAAACCTAAATCTGTTTTTGTCATTGGACAAATTCTGTCTGTACAGCCCTGTTTTCAAAACATTATTCCCCTACTGAACACGACCCAGTAGCAACTTTAAACTACCTCTGATTCATATTGAGATGTGTGTTGATGTATCTGCTACTCCTTATTCACTAGTGAATGTCTGTCTCCTTGTAGGAGACTGGAGACGTGTGTGAGGACTGTGTGAAGTTCATCACAGACACTCAGGAGGAGGCGAAGAGGAACTCTACCTTTGTCAACGCTCTGATTGAGCAGATCCAGGACCAGTGTGACATGCTGGGGCCTGGCATCTCTGACCTGGTGAGAGGCCTTGTCATCTAGTTACAGATCCAGAACCAGTGTTATCTCTGACCCGGTTACAGGACTGGGTTTTATAACAAAGGGCACAGCAAAATACACATTTTCACGAGTGAAATAAGTTGTGTTTTCTTGCCCAAGATCAGGGCTCTCCAACCCTGTTCCTGGACGGTCATGTCGTTTTTCATTCCAAATCTTGTCTAGCACACCTGACGCTACTAATGATCTGCTTGATAAACTGAACCGGGTTAGTTACAACTGGGGTTGGAGTGAAAACCCTAAAGAAGGGGTACCGCTCCATTGGGAACAGGGTTGGAGAGCCTTATGGCCTTAGACTAGCTGGTGTTATGCACCCGCCATTACTTTTTAATCTATGACTCTAGCAGAGCACGTTTGTTGTACCACTTCCTGTCCTCTCCTGTTTTCAGTGCAAGCAGTACGTCAGCCAGTACGCTCCTCTCATCGTCCAGCAGCTGATGTCCATGGTGAGTAACTCGTCTACGGATTTCTTCTAAGTTCCAGAGGTAACACTGTTAACTAGGGCTCTGCTCATTTAGCCAGGTGATCTGCATAATATTACTAGTGGTGTAAAGTAAAAAATACTTTAAAGTATTGCTTAAGTAGTTTTTTGGGGGGTTATCTATATTTTACTTTACTATTGATATATTTGGTGACTTTATTTTCTTTAGGAATGTAGAGATGTAAATTTTTTTACTCCATACATTTTCCCTGACACCCAAAAGTGCTTAGCAGGACAATGAAATGGTCTGATTTGCACACTAAACAAGAGAACATCCCTACTGCCTCTGATCTGGCAGACTCACTAAAACACACATGCTTAGTTTGTAAACGGTGTTGGAGTGTCGTCGTCCCCCCCCGCCTATCCGTAAATAAACAAACTCATTTGTGCTGTCTGTTTTGTTTAATATAAGGAATTTGAAATTATAAATACTTATATTTTAGCAATTTAAATTGACTTTTGATACTTTAAAACCAAATACTTTAAGACTTTTACTCAAGTAGTATTTTACTGGGTCACTTTCACTTGAGTTAAATTGAAGATGCCTTAATTAAAAATGGCCCAAGTGTCACATTTGGGTATTTTCTCCACCGCTGAATATCACATGACAGATAACAAACGGACCGCAGATCACGGGTGAAATGACGCAAGGGCAAAGTTTTCCCACTACCGGGCGGAGATGTAGTTACAGGAAGGGGAAACGGGGGAGGAGGAATCATGTGGTTTGGTTCAGCACAATAGATACATTTAGCCCATACAATTCCTAGCCTGCTGATTCATTTTAATTTTTTATGCACATTCTTCCCTCTCCTCACCCCCCCCCTCCTCCATCCATTCATTCATTTGCCTTTCTCCTCTCTCCCTCCTCCCCCCCCTGTTCTGGGGTTTCTCTGGTTGCTGCTGGTCTCTAGGAACAGGTAGGTGTCTCTCTCTGTGTTCCGCTTGGAGTCTCTCACCCTTTAGGCTGTGGCCAGACAGTGACTTAGATGAAATTGTATTATGGATTTATTGTCTGGCAAAAAAAATTCCAAGTTGCATATTTGTAAAGGCTGACATTGTCAACGGATGACTCCCATTGGATAAACCCAATCTGTCTGGCCACAGCCTTAGCATCTGCTTCCTGTACTGGCTGTCTACTAGTGCTGCTTAACTCACCTCTACTGTTCTAGATCTGAATCAGTGTTTATCTGTTTAGTTGTGCTGGATAAAAATAATATTTTAGGTCGCAAGCTATCAATCTTTTTGGAAATGTATTTTTGTGTGCATGTCTTCATGCTGGACTGCACATGGAGCTGTTCCCTTTTATTTATTTTTTTCTCTCATGCCACAAACATGTTTGATAGTGTCTTAATGCCTCATTATTGTCTGGAAACATCTGCTCTGGGTGCATGTTGCCCTATGCATGCCTCTGGCTCTAGAATGTAGCTTGGCCTATGGAACGGGGGACTGGTAGGTGGTTGTAATGTGGACTATGGAACGGGGGACTGGTAGGTGGTTGTAGCTTGACCTATGGAACGGGGGACTGGTAGAAGGTGGTTGTAGCTTGGCCTATGGAACGGGGGACTGGTAGAAGGTGGTTGTAGCTTGGCCTATGGAACGGGGGACTGGTAGGTGGTGGTTGTAGCTTGGCCTATGGAACGGGGGACTGGTAGGTGGTGGTTGTAGCTTGGCCTATGGAACGGGGGACTGGTAGGTGGTGGTTGTAGCTTGGCCTATGGAACGGGGGACTGGTAGGTGGTGGTTGTAGCTTGGCCTATGGAACGGGGGACTGGTAGGTGGTGGTTGTAGCTTGGCCTATGGAACGGGGGACTGGTAGGTGGTGGTTGTAGCTTGGCCTATGGAACGGGGGACTGGTAGGTGGTGGTTGTAGCTTGGCCTATGGAACGGGGGACTGGTAGGTGGTGGTTGTAGCTTGGCCTATGGAACGGGGGACTGGTAGGTGGTGGTTGTAGCTTGGCCTATGGAACGGGGGACTGGTAGAAGGTGGTTGTAGCTTGGCCTATGGAACGGGGGACTGGTAGTTGGTGGTTGTAGCTTGGCCTATGGAACGGGGGACTGGTAGAAGGTGGTTGTAGCTTGGCCTATGGAACGCAACATTTTCTGTGGTATGAATGTGTCCATTCTGACCTTCTCCCCCCCCCCCCCCCCCAAGCAACCCAAGGATATCTGTGCTGTTGCCGGCTTTTGCTCTGCTGATGTGAAGAGCTCTGTCCCCATGATGAAGCTGGTGGCTGCCAAAACCATCCCCGCTGTCAAACTGTTTCCTGCCACTAAGATGGAGGCTGTCAAGCCTGCCAAGGTAGGTTAACTTCCTGATACTAGTAAAGGGCACTGGCCACTTTGCGTACATACTCACAGGTTATTTTCAAACTTGTATGAACTGTTGGTCAGGGCTGGGAGAGACTCTGTCGGTCAGGGCTGGGAGAGATGCTGTTACATTGCAGGAACTCTGTTCATCAGTGACATGTTCTGTAAAAGGTGTTCCTCTTTCCAGAAGCTAGATTGTCTGGATGATGTTGTACTGGGTATTGCTATACTAACTAGTCTTTTCTATAGAACATGGTGCGTGCCCGAGACTCCCCCCAATGTGCCTTATGTGAGTTCATGATGAAGGAGATGGAGAGCATGCTGGAGGATGAGAAGATGGAGGTAGGTCACCTGACATGGCCTGCTATAAAACACTGACTGGTAAAGTCCTAAAGGGGTTTCATGTTCAAACCGGCGTAGACTGGAACATCTCTGTTTAAAAAAAATAAAAAAGAATTATAGGTATGAGATCTATATTATAAATGTGATTGTGCTTCACCTCTGGTATTCTGGATGAAGACCTGAGACCCTACTGATCGTGACATGCTCTGTTTGCTACTCTTCAGGGGTCAGTTTGTCTCAACTGTTTAAAAAAAAAAATCAGAATGATCTGCATTCTGTAATCCTTACGTTCCAAGATCGGTTTGAGGGGGGGTGTTAACTAAAGGTTTGCCGGTTCAAACCCCTGAGCTGTCTGCTGGGAGTTCTGCAGGGATTAGGCTGCAGCTAGAGGGTTACCAGATTCAATATCCTGTGTACTGCCGGTGTGCCCTTGAGCAAGGCACTTGTGTGCTTGAAGTAAGCAAATGCATTTTTTCTGTGAGCACGGGCACTTGTTGATCTGCTCTTCAGCCAGTCTCGGCCTTCCTCCTTCCTTCGAGTTGAACAATGCAAAAAAAATTGTCATCCTTATTTAAACGGGAGGTTTGATCACCATATCCCTATCTGAAGGATCAGTCTCATCGTTCAGTTGTGAAAAAATTCAAAAGGTTTATCTGATTGGAGAAATCATAGCAGGTGACTTAAAATATAAAGATTTAAATAAAAAAGATGTCCCCATGGCGCTAAAACAGGACTGAGACTATTGTCTGCAATGTGTAGCCAGAATGTATTTGATTTATTTTGAGTCACTCACAACCTTAATGTTTTATCTATTTAGTTTTGTCTTCATAAACTTCCTTTAGACCAAGTGTTTGTCCTGTGTGTCAAGGACTAACCATCTCAATATTATAATAATGCCTGGTCTTTGTACCTGCATGTCTCTGACCCTGTGACGGATGGCAGGAAGTTCGAGCAGCAGCGGGTAGTGTTTACTGTGATACACCTTGTCTAGCTATTTTGGTAGCCAAGCTGTTGTGTTAGGAGAATTCTGTCCACTGTATATAAATAGTGTATAGTCAATGACTTTAACTAGGAGATGAAAGGAATTATCTTTTTATTTTTATAAAGCCCTTATTCCATCAGTAGTTGTCAACGTGCTTTATATTAAAAACCTACAACTCCTAAAGGCAAGCAATGCAGATCGGGGGGGGGGGGGGGGGCTCACTAGAAAGATAGGAACCTGGGGCAACTAGTCCCAGTGGTGGCCAGTCATTGTCTGGTTGAGTCAGAAGAGGACTGGTGTTTTTTTTTTGTTAAGTCAAATGAAATGGTAGGGTTCATGCCTCACCCCTGTGCTCTCTCCTTGCCTCTTCTCAGCAAGATGTGGTGCGTGCTGTGGAGAAGGTGTGCTCTGTGCTGCCTTCCTCCCTGTCGGTCCAGTGTAAGGACCTGATTGAGGCCTACGGCCAGGCCATCATTGAGCTGCTGGTACAAGAGGCCGACCCTAAGACTATCTGCACCGTGTTGGGGCTCTGCAAGGACGCTAGCCGCGCCTTCATCCGTGAGTAGTGTTCATTGTGTTAAAAGGAAGTGAGTGTGGGGTATAACGGGACTCAAGTGTCACCCCCCCCCCCCCCCCCCCTCTTGTTCATACCAACTGAAAATGGCCCAGATTTAGTTAGTTATTTCTGTCCCCATCTCTCAGCGGTGCTGGACCAAGCCAAGGTTGAGGCGGGTGGGTTCTGTGAGGTGTGTAAGGTGGCTGTGCAGTACATCGACGGTATACTAGAACAGAACGCCACAGAGGCACAGATCGAAGACGCAGTCAGGAAAGTCTGCAGCTTTGTCCCAGAGGCCGTGAGGAGCGAGGTGAGTTGGGAGACTCTGGAAAGCACTGGCAAATATAACAAAGTGGACCATCCTGGTTAATTAAGAGACCAATGTATCTGCTTGGCACAGTGATGGGGATCTGTCAGTTAACAGTGTTTCCTGGACACAATAGTCTATTCTCCTCCGGTGTGTTAACCAATGATGTGCGTGTATATATAAACCCTGGATTACTGATGCTTTGTATTGGACGTTGAGACTTTGACGCTACCGGTCGGCCATATTGGTTTGAATGTAAACCTTAAAGGACTTTCTATAGCTTCCCAAATATTCATGAGAGCCAAGATGGAGACATGGTGGCTTTAACACAGCGCCCCCATCAGTCTAGTGTGTTTATACATACACTACCAGTACAATGGTTTTTCTATATTTTTACTATTTTCTACGTTGAAGAATAATCCTGGATGCAAACTCTGAAATGACACGTATGGAATCATGTAGTAACAACGTTAAAATATATTTGATTCTTCAAAGTAGCCACCCTTTGCCTCGATGACAGCTTTGCACACTCTTGGCATTCTCTCAACCAGCTTCACCTGGAATGCTTTTCCAACAGTCTCAAAGGTGTTCCCACATGCTGAGCACTTGTCCACTGCACCTCCATGCTTCACGGTGGGAACCACGTGTGGAGATCAGCCGTTCACCTAGTCTGCGTCTCACAAAGATGGCGGTTGGAACTAAATCTCATATTTGGACTCATCAGACCAAAGAACAGATTTCCACTGGTCAAATGTCAATTTCTCGGCCCGTGTAAGTTTCTTCTTAGTGTCCTTTAGTAGTGGTTTCTTTGCAGCAATTCGACAATGAAGGCCTGATTCACGCAGTCTCCTCTGAACAGTTGATGTTGAGATGTGTCTGTTACTTGAACTCTCTGAAGCATTTATTTGGGCTGCAATTTCTGAGGCTGGTAACTCTAATGAACGTATCTTCTGCAGCAGAGGTAACTCTGGGTCTTCCTCTCCTGTGGCGGTCCTCATGAGAGCCAGTTTCAGCATCGCGCTTGATGGTTTTTGCGACTGCACTTGAAGAAACTTTCAAAGTTCTTGAAATTTTGCAGAATGACTGACCTTCATGTCTTAAAGTAATGATGGACTGTCGTTTCTCTTTGCTTATTTGAGCTATTCTTGCCATAATATGGACTCGGTCTTTTACCAAATAGAGCTATCTTCTGTATCCCTCCTACCTTGTCACAACACAACTGATTGGCTCAAAGGCATTAAGAAGGAAAAGTTCCACAAATTAACTTTTTAAAAAGGCACACCTGTTAATTGGAATGCATTCTAGGTGACTACCTCATGAAGCTGGTTGAGAGAATCCCAACCGTGTGCAAAGCTGTCATCAAGGCAAAGGGTGGATACTTTGAAGAATCTCAAATATAAAATATATTTAGATTTTTAACACTTTTTTTCTTACTACATGATTCCATATGTGTTTCGTAGTTTTGATGTCTTCACTATTATTCTACATTGTAGAAAATAGTAAATAAAAAATCCCTGTAATGAGTAGGTGTCAACTTGACTGTGTGTATAGATCTCTCTATCATTGGTGTTAACCACTGTCTATCTCCTCCCAGTGTGACCAGCTGGTTGAGCAGTATGAGCCCATGCTGGTTCAGCTCCTCCTGCAGATGTTGGACCCTGACTTTGTCTGCATGGTGAGCACTGGCATTAAATCTCTTAATATAGGTGTGGGATGAGTCAAGATATGGGGGGGACAATCTATAGAATAACATCTTTTGTCAAGTTGGTAAAAAAGGACCGGCCTGGTTGAATTAATTAAAAGCTTATGAATGCTTGTCTAACAGTGCGCACTGTGGTTGTCCCTGGTTACAGAAGTTGGGGGTCTGTCCTGAGGCAGTGCAAATGCTTCTGGGTATGGAGCAGTGTACCTGGGGACCCGCCTTCTGGTGCAAGGACATGGACTCCGCGAAACGCTGCAACGTGAGTACTGAGTCAAAACACACAGGCGACATCAACTATTCCTGTGATCACTGGTCATCTCAAACTCGGCAAAAAGAAACGTCCTCTCACTGTCAACTGCGTTTATTTTCAGCAAACTTAACATGTGTAAATATTTGTATGAACATAAGATTCAACAACTGAGACATAAACGGAACAAGTTCCACAGACATGTGACTAACAGAAATGGAATAATGTGTCCCTGAACAAAGGGAGGGTCAAAATCAAAAATAAGTCAGTATCTGGTGTGGCCACCAGCTGCATTAGGTACTGCAGTGCATCTCCTCCTCATGGACTGCACCAAATTTACCAGTTCTTGCTGTGAGATGTTACCCCACTCTTCCACCAAGGCACCTGCAAGTTTCTGGGGGGGGGGGTGGCCCTAGACCTCACCCTCCGATCCAACAGGTCCCAGACGTACTCAATGGGATTGAGTCGTGAATCTGACCATCACCCCCGGTGAGACAAAACCGCAACTCGTCAGTGAAGAGCACTTTTTGCCAGTCCTGTCTGGTCCAGCAACAGTGGGTTTATGCCCATAGACAACTTTGTTGCCGGTGATGTCTGGTGAGGACCTGCCTTACAACAGGCCTACAAGCCCTCAGTCCAGCCTCTCAGCCTATTGCGGACAGTCTGAGCACTGATGGAGGGATTGTGCGTTCCTGGTGTAACTCGGGCAGTTGTTGCCATCCTGTTCCGCAGGTGTTACACGTGGTCTGCCACTGCGAGGACGATCAGCTGTCCGTCCTGTCTCCCTGTAGCGCTGTCTTAGGTCTCTCACAGTGCGGACATTGCATTTTATTGCCCTGGCCACATCTGCAGTCCTCATGCCTCCTTGCAGCATGCCTAATACACGTTCACGCAGATGAGCAGGGACCCTGGGCATCTTTCTTTGGTGTTTTTCAGAGTCAGTAGAAAGGCGTCTTTAGTGTCCTAAGTTTTTATGACTGACCTTAATTGCCTACCGTCGGTAAGCTGTTAGTGTCTTAACGACCGTTCCACAGGTGCATGTTCATTGAACAAGCATGGGGGAAAAGTGTTTAAACGCATTACAATGAAGATCTGAAGTAATTTTGGATTTTTATGAATTCTGGGTCCTGAAAGGGATGTTTATTTTTATTTTTATTGAGTTTAACAAGTGATCAATGTTTCATTCCAGTGTTGCCGTGAAAAAAATCTTTTATTTTTATTTTTGTCTGATCTGAAACTTGTATTCCATTTATTATTAGCTGGGAAGCACTGCTCATTTAGATGTTGTTCTGTGGTCTAAAATACTTATTTTCACAGAAGATGTATAAACTAAAGGAGGAACTATTCTGTAGGGAAGCCTCTCGCTAACCTGTTGGTCTTGTCTTTCCTCTCACAGGCGGTGGCACACTGCAGGCGTCACGTGTGGGAATAGAGTGGAGAAGATCTACCTAAACATTCAGACATTCAGACCCAGGAAATTAAGGAGAAACACTAGCGCTGCTTAAGTTTTAAATCAATAAATGGTCACCTTTTTTTTGTTTAAACACGTGGAATTTAAAGTTTTGATAATGTCTAAATGAATTTACCCAGGCAGGTTTGAGGGAAGGGAGTGGATACCTTTTCAGTTAATGTGGGGGGGAAGAGGTGGTATTGGGGCTTTGAGAGGGAAGCTACCTGACTGTTACTGGGACAAACCGATACTGTACTGATTATTTTAATATACCTGGTTGGTGAAACTCTCATTAGATAGATTTCACATGTTAAGCCTTGTCCTGGACTGAAAAGCACGGGATGCGTCTTAGTCCAAGAATCAGGCCCATTTTTTAATGTGAAGCAGACCGGTGAGGAGATTCTGTGAAAGTGCTTGGATACCTCCAGTTGAGTCTTAGTGGGTCCTTTGACCTCTTGCCTACTCTTTACCCTACCACCATCCCTTGCAGTGGCTGCAAATGGAGGAACCTGCTCGGACAGTATATCGTATGTTTTCTGTTTAACGAAGTCTGTCATCTCCTTAAAGCAAATTAATCTCTAGTTTGTAGAAACTGTTGAATTGTGTAGAATACTAGTTTTTTTTAAATTAAATTGGGTGGTTCTGAAATGGCACCTTGGTCCCTAAAGTAGTGCATTTGATATAGGGAGTAAGGTGCCAGTTTTTAGACGCGGCCTGTGTACATTTTGTTAGCTCGTCCGTTGCCGTGGGTGGGGACTCAACTGTAGCACCAAGTGGTGTGGTCTACTCTAAAATGTGAGTCCCTCCATAATGGCACCTTGGGCCCTATGGACCCTGGTCAAAAGGAGTGCACTATAAAGGGAACGAGGTGCCATGTGGGATGTAGACATCTCTAGCAACATGCTCGTGTGCCCCCCCCCCCTTCTAGCCTGTTTGCAGTGTCCGACTCAGCCAACCAATGTGCTGACCTCATCCTGTTTATGCTAATCAATGTTTCTAACGTAACGACAGAGCTTGATGTGACCAATAATCACTGGCTGACGGCCTCGCTGTTCAGCCTGAAACTGATCGGTCAATTTTAACTGAAATAAAATGATCCCAAAATCCACTTGGTTATCTAATGTACGGTATTCATTAGTGTGAAATGTTTCAACCTTTTTCTTATTGGACAAGTTCAGGTAGTCCCTCCCTGTTTTTGGTTTGCTGTTAAGTATAAACTGATACTGTTTGAGCCAATAAAATGCAATTTTATGTTAAACACAAGTGGAGCCTCTAGATTAATTAGGGCTGGACACCACTAGATGGCAGTGTGAACAGAATAACCAATGATGGTTGGAAGCAAGGAGAGGACATTGTATTTTTTTTTTACAATGAGGGAGTGTAGATGCCATGGGGAGAACTGGGTGTGTTGACTGCTTATTTTAGCCTGATACTAATCACAAACAGGATGACGATCCTCATGTGGTGAAAAGCATAGATTCCTAACATTTTATCTTGTCCAATGTTAAGATGTCTTTTCAGATAGGCTCTCTGCTTAGCTGGTACACTATGTCGTATTGAGCCAATGCTCAGTAGGGAGACAATCAAGTTTCTGTTGTCCATCACCTGCTGTATCATGGAGCATATTGGTGTTTGCTGCTCAACATTACTGTCTTAAGTCTATAGGAGTATAGGTTGCGGTCTCAGCTTTTTATAGAATATCTGAAACATACAATTATACTTGCAGTGAAGCCGCTCAACAACTAGACCACACCAGTCATCCAACAGACTCCCACTCAGAACATCCCGGGTCAATGCCCTGTTCAAGGGCACGTCGGCAGATCTCCCACCAGACCACAAAACGTGAACGCCAAGACCCCCCCCCCCCCACTGTCGCCCAATAGCTGTCTCTCAATCATTCGAGAGCCCCCCCACCTCCACGAACCCCCCCCAACCAAGAGAATGGGAGAGACTGAAAAAAGCAGAACATCAAGGACTAAAATCATAACAGCAATGCCAACTGTATAGGTTTGTGTGCATGTCTGGCACTATTACATGTACAGTTGAAGTCAGAAGTTTACATAAACTGAGTTCAAATGGATTTGGCTAAAGTTTTTCACAATTCCTGACATTTAATCCTAGTAACAATTCCCTGTCTTAGGTCAGTTAGGATCACCACTTTATTTTAAGAATGAAATGTCAGAATAATAGAGAATCTTTTATTTCTTTCATCACATTCCCAGTGGGTCAGAAGTTTACATACACTCAATTAGTATTTGGTAGCATTGCCTTTAAATTGTTCAACTTGGGTCAAATGTTTCGGGTAGCCTTCCACAAGCTTCCCACAATAAGTTGGGTGAATTTTGGCCCATTCCTCCTGACAAAGCTGGCGTAACGGAGTCAGGTTTGTAGGCCTCCTTGCTCGCACACTTTCAGTTCTGCCCACTCATTTTCTATGGGATTGAGGTCAGGGCTTTGTGATGGCCACTCCAATACCTTGACTTTGTTGTCCTTAAGCCATTTTTGCCACAACTTTGGGTCACAGTCTGTTTGGAAGACCCATTTGTCACCAAGCTTTAACTTCCTGACTGAAATTGAACTGGACTTGTTCTCTTCCTCACTGTCTCAAATCCTGTCTTCAGTCAAGTCAGTTTATACATGCGGTAGTGGCCGAGCCCACAGCCAGTCTCCAAGTTCCACCCTTGTACTGTCAGCACAGAGAAAGCCGATTGCCAGTCCTAAGGTCTGGAAGAAGCTCATCGCCAGGTCTTGTGGCACCACGTTGGGCCTGTAGATCCTACCCAGGAGACATGAGGTCGTGGCTGAAGAGGACTATGTGGAGGTGGTCTCTGGGCTGGAGGTTACAAAAATAAAATATTAACACCTGTTGCTATACATTAATAAAGAAATTATAGGTTGCAAAGTCTAAAATGTGATCCTATTCTGTACATTGATCCCTGGTCAAAAATGGTGCACTTTATATACAGGGAAAGTTTAACACAGTGGCTACTGATTGACACAACAATCCTGTGAATCACATCAGATGAAAACAAGGGCAAAGTTCACAGAAAAAGACCAACACAGTGTGGCAGTAGTATTGGGCATTGGTTTGAAGTGTTAAATGACCGCTTAACATCGATCATTTGAGTGAACTTGGTGACTTGCCTGACGTGATTATAATTGGACATTTTATCAGTCAAACCTGAAAAGCACCAAGGTTAAATATACACTGAATTTTAACACAGTGCCATTTGGGACAAAACCAAAGCTTCAACTTATTTTCAAGTGAGTGCTGGCCTTTTTGGAGAAAAAATAGATGCTCAGTCAACGTAACACAATTTCATTACGGCATTATAAAGGATGTCATAAAGCACTATAGGTATGGTCTCCATATAAACTGTTACCAAAAATACTGAAGACGTGTTGCTATAACAGAGAGAAAATTAAAACAAAACTTCAATTGAACATTTCAAGTGAGTGCTGGCTCTTAAAAATAATCTTTGATGTGATCGAGGGTTCAAGCCTGGTCCCAGATCTGTTTGCGTGCTTGCCAATTCCATTGCCGTCATTGTCAAGCCATACATGACAATGAGTTGGCATCAGAGAACAAACAGACTGGTACTCAGGCTAATCGACTGTTGGCTCCAAGGAGCGCTTTAACTTATTTACACTAGAGCAGGGCTCTCCAACCCTGTTCCTGGAGAGGGATCCTCCTGTAGGTTTACATCAGGGCTCTCCAACCCTGTTCCTGGAGAGAGATCCTCCTGTAGGTTTACAGCAGGGCTCTCCAACCCTGTTACTGGAGAGAGATCCTCCTGTAGGTTTACAGCAGGGCTCTCCAACCCTGTTACTGGAGAGGGATCCTCCTGTAGGTTTACATCAGGGCTCTCCAACCCTGTTCCTGGAGAGAGATCCTCCTGTAGGTTTATATCAGGGCTCTCCAACCCCGTTCCTGGAGAGTTACCCTCCTGTAGGTGTACATCAGGGCTCTCCAACCCTGTTCCTGGAGAGGGACCCTCCTGTAGGTTTACATCAGGGCTCTCCAACCCTGTTCCTGGAGAGACACCCTCCTGTAGGTTTACATCAGGGCTCTCCAACCCCGTTCCTGGAGAGAGATCCTCCTGTAGGTTTACAGCAGGGCTCTCCAACCCTGTTACTGGAGAGGGATCCTCCTGTAGGTTTACATCAGGGCTCTCCAACCCTGTTCCGGGAGAGATTCCCTCCTGTAGGTTTACATCAGGGCTCTCCAACCCTGTTCCTGGAGAGACACCCTCCTGTAGGTTTACATCAGGGCTCTCCAACCCCGTTCCTGGAGAGAGATCCTCCTGTAGGTTTACAGCAGGGCTCTCCAACCCTGTTACTGGAGAGGGATCCTCCTGTAGGTTTACAGCAGGGCTCTCCAACCCTGTTCCTGGAGAGGGACCCTCCTGTAGGTTTACATCAGGGCTCTCCAACCCTGTTCCTGGAGAGGGACCCTCCTGTAGGTTTACAGCAGGGCTCTCCAACCCTGTTCCTGGAGAGGGACCCTCCTGTAGGTTTACATCAGGGCTCTCCAACCCTGTTACTGGAGAGACACCCTCCTGTAGGTTTACATCAGGGCTCTCCAACCCTGTTCCGGGAGAGATTCCCTCCTGTAGGTTTACATCAGGGCTCTCCAACCCTGTTCCTGGAGAGGGACCCTCCTGTAGGTTTACATCAGGGCTCTCCAACCCTGTTCCTGGAGAGACACCCTCCTGTAGGTTTACATCAGGCCTCTCCAACCCTGTTCCGGGAGAGATTCCCTCCTGTAGGTTTTCGCTCCAACCCCAGTTGTAACTAACCTGGTTCAGCTTATCAAGCAGCTAATTATTAGAGATACCCAGCCATCGTCATGCCTTGAAACATAAATGAAGACGTCTATAGACACGTCTTGGAAAAACCAATGTAATTTATAATGTATTGTTCTTTTCATGTTTTATTAGTTATAAATACTAAACATGTCATGAGGTATCATATCAAATCAAATGTATTTTTATAGCCCTTCTTACATCAGCTGATATCTCAAAGTGCTGTGCATAAACCCAGCCTAAAACCCCTAACAGCAAGCAATGCAGGTGTAGAAACACGTAAACATATCATAACATGTCATTAGATATAACATGTCATTAGATATAACATGTCATTAGATATCATAACATGTCATTAGGTATCATAACATGACATTAGATATAACATGTCATTAGATATAACATGTCATTAGATATAACATGTCATTAGATATAACATGACATTAGATATAACATGTCATTAGATATAACATGTCATTAGATATAACATGTCATTAGATATAACATGTCATTAGATATCATAACATGTCATTAGGTATCATAACATGTCATTAGATATCATAACATGACATTAGATATAACATGTCATTAGATATAACATGACATTAGATATAACATGTCATTAGGTATCATAACATGTCATTAGATATAACATGTCATTAGATATAACATGTCATTAGATATAACATGTCATTAGATATCATAACATGTCATTAGGTATCATAACATGTCATTAGGTATAACATGACATTAGGTATATCATGTCATTAGGTATAACATGTCATTAGATATAACATGTCATTAGATATCATAACATGTCATTAGATATAACATGTCATTAGATATCATAACATGTCATTAGGTATCATAACATGTCATTAGATATAACATGTCATTAGGTATCATAACATGTCATTAGATATAACATGTCATTAGGTATAACATGTCATTAGATATAACATGTCATTAGGTATAACATGTCATTAGATATAACATGACATTAGATATAACATGTCAATAGGTATAACATGTCAATAGGTATCATATAAACACAGCAACATTATTAACAGTGCCACCTGTACCATTTTCTTGTACCTTAATTCTGAATGGCTCAGCTGAATTAGATATCCCTACCGTCCACGAGGGCGTACTGTTGGACACCAGATAGGACCCAGCTTGATTCTATGTTGAAGTAGATATCCCTACCGTCCACGAGGGCGTACTGTTGGACACCAGATAGGACCCAGCTTGATTCTATGTTGAATTAGATTTCCCTACCGTCCACGAGGGCGTACTGTTGGACACCAGATAGGACCCAGCTTTATTCTATGTTGAAGTAGATATCCCTACCGTCCACGAGGGCGTACTGTTGGACACCAGATAGGACCCAGCTTTATTCTATGTTGAAGTAGATATCCCTACCGTCCACGAGGGCGTACTGTTGGACACCAGATAGGACCCAGCTTTATTCTATGTTGAAGTAGATATCCCTACCGTCCACGAGGGCGTACTGTTGGACACCAGATAGGACCCAGCTTTATTCTATGTTGAAGTAGATATCCCTACCGTCCACGAGGGCGTACTGTTGGACACCAGATAGGACCCAGCTTTATTCTATGTTGAAGTAGATATCCCTACCGTCCACGAGGGCGTACTGTTGGACACCAGATAGGACCCAGCTTTATTCTATGTTGAAGTAGATATCCCTACCGTCCACGAGGGCGTACTGTTGGACACCAGATAGGACCCAGCTTGATTCTATGTTGAAGTAGATATCCCTACCGTCCACGAGGGCGTACTGTTTGACACCAGATAGGACCCAGCTTTATTCTATGTTGAAGTAGATATCCCAACCGTCCACGAGGGCGTACTGTTTGGCACCAGATAGGACCCAGCTTTATTCTATGTTGAAGTAGATATCCCAACCGTCCACGAGGGCGTACTGTTTGGCACCAGATAGGACCCAGCTTTATTCTATGTTGAAGTAGATATCCCAACCGTCCACGAGGGCGTACTGTTGGACACCAGATAGGACCCAGCTTTATTCTATGTTGAAGTAGATATCCCTACCGTCCACGAGGGCGTACTGTTGGACACCAGATAGGACCCAGCTTTATTCTATGTTGAAGTAGATATCCCTACCGTCCACGAGGGCGTACTGTTGGACACCAGATAGGACCCAGCTTTATTCTATGTTGAAGTAGATATCCCTACCGTCCACGAGGGCGTACTGTTGGACACCAGATAGGACCCAGCTTTATTCTATGTTGAAGTAGATATCCCTACCGTCCACGAGGGCGTACTGTTTGACACCAGATAGGACCCAGCTTGATTCTATGTTGAAGTAGATATCCCTACCGTCCACGAGGGCGTACTGTTGGACACCAGATAGGACCCAGCTTTATTCTATGTTGAAGTAGATATCCCTACCGTCCACGAGGGCGTACTGTTTGACACCAGATAGGACCCAGCTTGATTCTATGTTGAAGTAGATATCCCTACCGTCCACGAGGGCGTACTGTTGGACACCAGATAGGACCCAGCTTGATTCTATGTTGAAGTAGATATCCCTACCGTCCACGAGGGCGTACTGTTTGACACCAGATAGGACCCAGCTTGATTCTATGTTGAATTAGATTTCCCTACCGTCCACGAGGGCGTACTGTTTGACACCAGATAGGACCCAGCTTTATTCTATGTTGAATTAGATTTCCCTACCGTCCACGAGGGCGTACTGTTGGACACCAGATAGGACCCAGCTTTATTCTATGTTGAAGTAGATATCCCTACCGTCCACGAGGGCGTACTGTTGGACACCAGATAGGACCCAGCTTTATTCTATGTTGAATTAGATTTCCCTACCGTCCACGAGGGCGTACTGTTGGACACCAGATAGGACCCAGCTATATTCTATGGCCAATCAGTTAAGCACTCTGTTCTCATGGCCACAAATGTACATCTCATGTTCCTTTTTTTGCAATGGAGTGTTCTCACTTGTATTTGCTGAGTGACAGTTTACCTTGATTGAGTTGAGTTGCTGACATGTTTTCCATCCTCGTATCCTGACAAAAGAGAAATGGGCCATGTTCTTTATTCAATAACTATCAAAGCATATGTGAAAACAAAAAACACATACAAGCATCAGTCATAATTTACCTCATCAGAAGGGTTGGGGACCTACATGTAAACCTACAAGAGGATATCTCTACAGGCACAGGGTTGTGGAGCCCTGATGTAAACCCACAGGAGGGTATCTCTACAGGCACAGGGTTGGGGAGCCCGGATGTAAACCTACAGGAGGATCCCTCTCCAGGAACAGGGTTGGGGGCCCTGATGTAAGCCTACAGGAGGATATCTCTACAGGAACAAGGTTGGAGTTAAAACCTCCATGAAGGTATCTCTCCAGGAACAGGGTTGGAGTTAAAACCTCCATGAAGGTATCTCTCCAGGAACAGGGTTGGGGAGCCCTGATGTAAACCTACAGGAGGATAGCTCTCCAGGAACAGGGTTGGGGGCCCTGATGTAAGCCTACAGGAGGATATCTCTACAGGAACAAGGTTGGAGTTAAAACCTCCATGAAGGTATCTCTCCAGGAACAGGGTTGGAGTTAAAACCTCCATGAAGGTATCTCTCCAGGAACAGGGTTGGGGAGCCCTGATGTAAACCTACAGGAGGATAGCTCTCCAGGAACAGGGGAGCCCTGATATAGAGGATAAGAGTTGAGGACGTTCTCTCCCTTCTTTACTTGGTAGTTACATAAAATGAGCGGCAGGTAGCGGCAGGTTAACAGACAGAAGACAACATGCTGTCCTGGTTAACAGACTGAGAAGACAACATGCTGTCCTGGTTAACAGACTGAGAAGACAACATGCTGTCCTGGTTAACAGACTGAAGAGAAGACAACATGCTGTCCTGGTTAACAGACTGAAGAGAAGACAACATGCTGTCCTGGTTAACAGACTGAAGAGAAGACAACATGCTGTCCTGGTTAACAGACTGAAGAGAAGACAACATGCTGTCCTGGTTAACAGACTGAGAAGAGAAGCAACATGCTGTCCTGGTTAACAGACAGAAGAGAAGACAACATGCTGTCCTGGTTAACAGACTGAGAAGACAACATGCTGTCCTGGTTAACAGACTGAAGAGAAGACAACATGCTGTCCTGGTTAACAGACTGAGAAGACAACATGCTGTCCTGGTTAACAGACTGAAGAGAAGACAACATGCTGTCCTGGTTAACAGACTGAAGAGAAGACAACATGCTGTCCTGGTTAACAGACTGAAGAGAAGACAACATGCTGTCCTGGTTAACAGACTGAAGAGGAGACAACATGCCGTCCTGGTTAACAGACTGAAGAGAAGACAACATGCTGTCCTGGTTAACAGACTGAAGAGAAGACAACATGCTGTCCTGGTTAACAGACAGAAGAGAAGACAACATGCTGTCCTGGTTAACAGACTGAAGAGAAGACAACATGCTGTCCTGGTTAACAGACTGAGAAGACAACATGCTGTCCTGGTTAACTGACTGAAGAGAAGACAACATGCTGTCCTGGTTAACAGACTGAAGAGAAGACAACATGCTGTCCTGGTTAACATACTGAAGAGAAGACAACATGCTGTCCTGGTTAACAGACTGAAGAGAAGACAACA
Source organism: Salvelinus namaycush (assembly GCF_016432855.1). Taxonomy (NCBI): domain Eukaryota; kingdom Metazoa; phylum Chordata; class Actinopteri; order Salmoniformes; family Salmonidae; genus Salvelinus; species Salvelinus namaycush. The sequence continues at coordinate 5,505,144 of NC_052341.1, read as the reverse complement.
TGCTGTCCTGGTTAACAGACTGAAGAGAAGACAACATGCTGTCCTGGTTAACAGACTGAAGAGAAGACAACATGCTGTCCTGGTTAACAGACTGAGAAGACAACATGCTGTCCTGGTTAACAGACTGAAGAGAAGACAACATGCTGTCCTGGTTAACAGACTGAGAAGAGAAGACACCATGCTGTCCTGGTTAACAAACTGAAGAGAAGACAACATGCTGTCCTGGTTAACAGACTGAAGAGAAGACAACATGCTGTCCTGGTTAACAGACTGAAGAGAAGACAACATGCTGTCCTGGTTAACAGACTGAAGAGAAGTCAACATGCTGTCCTGGTTAACAGACAGAGAAGAGAAGACAACATGCTGTCCTGGTTAACAGACAGAGAAGAGAAGACAACATGCTGTCCTGGTTAACAGACTGAGAAGACAACATGCTGTCCTGGTTAACAGACTGAAGAGAAGACAACATGCTGTCCTGGTTAACAGACTGAGAAGAGAAGACAACATGCTGTCATGTCTAACAGACTGAAGAGAAGACAACATGCTGTCCTGGTTAACAGACTGAGAAGACAACATGCTGTCCTGGTTAACAGACTGAGAAGACAACATGCTGTCCTGGTTAACAGACTGAAGAGAAGACAACATGCTGTCCTGGTTAACAGACTGAGAAGAGAAGACAACATGCTGTCCTGGTTAACAGACTGAGAAGACAACATGCTGTCCTGGTTAACAGACTGAGAAGACAACATGCTGTCCTGGTTAACAGACTGAGAAGACAACCTGCACATCAAAGTACACTATGGGATTACCCACCCCAAACTAGATCTCATATTCAACTGACTAGGTCCAAATGTAGTCAGCCTGCCACGGTCCGCCCTACGCAGACATGGCAGCAATAATTACAACAGCATGTAATCTAGCTGTGTTCTGTCATATCAACCAACAAACAAATACCCTTCAAAAAATCACATTCACCTCCTAACGGCATCCATCCACCGCCATAGTTATTGATCTGTTTCCCGGGCCCCGCTTCAAGTAGGCGAATCTCCTGCGATCGTTTAGGGGTTCGGTCTGTTAGTCGAGGGAGTAAAAAAACCTGCAGGTGTGCATATCTGGTAGCAACGGCAGCAACAACCTTTGATGCAGGGGGGGGTCTCTTCCCACGAACACTCTCCTCGCAAAAGAAACCTGGAAATGATCTGAGTTAACATTAAACAGGAGAAAATGTATTCGTAAAGATTACGGTTTTATTTTCCATTCCCCCAATCAGACGTTTTGAAAATACACCAAATCAATACTAACCTTTACATCTCATCTGTTGGCTGCTGGATGAATAACGGCCACCTCCTGGAAGCACTCTCAAACCAGGAGGTAGCAGCACTCTCAAACCAGGAGGTAGCAGCACTCTCAAACCAGGAGGTAGCAGCACTCTCAAACCAGGAGGTGGGAGCACTCTCAAACCAGGAGGTGGGAGCACTCTCAAACCAGGAGGTAGCAGCACTCTCAAACCAGGAGGTAGCAGCACTCTCAAACCAGGAGGTAGCAGCACTCTCAAACCAGGAGGTAGCAGCACTCTCAAACCAGGAGGTAGCAGCACTCTCAAACCAGGTGGTAGCAGCACTCTCAAACCAGGAGGTGGCAGCACTCTCAAACCAGGAGGTGGGAGCACTCTCAAACCAGGAGGTAGCAGCACTCTCAAACCAGGAGGTGGGAGCACTCTCAAACCAGGAGGTAGCAGCACTCTCAAACCAGGAGGTAGCAGCACTCTCAAACCAGGAGGTGGGAGCACTCTCAAACCAGGAGGTAGCAGCACTCTCAAACCAGGAGGTAGCAGCACTCTCAAACCAGGAGGTAGCAGCACTCTCAAACCAGGAGGTGGGAGCACTCTCAAACCAGGAGGTAGCAGCACTCTCAAACCAGGAGGTAGCAGCACTCTCAAACCAGGAGGTAGCAGCACTCTCAAACCAGGAGGTATGGCCAACACCTGGTGTTACTGATTGTGTGATATAAATGTAATGGTATCTGATTGATATAAATGTAATGGTAACTGATTGATATAAATGTAATGGTATCTGACTGATATAAATGTAATGGTATCTGATTGATATAAATGTAATGGTATCTGACTGATATAAATGTAATGGTAATTGATTGATATAAATGTAATGGTATCTGACTGATATAAATGTAATGGTGTCTGATTGAGTGATGTAATGGTATCTGATTGATATAAATGTAATGGTATCTGATTGATATAAATGTAATGGTATCTGACTGATATAAATGTAATGGTATCTGATTGATATAAATGTAATGGTATCTGATTGATATAAATGTAATGGTGTCTGACTGATATAAATGTAATGGTATCTGATTGATATAAATGTAATGGTATCTGATTGATATAAATGTAATGGTATCTGATTGATATAAATGTAATGGTGTCTGACTGATATAAATGTAATGGTATCTGACTGAAATAAATGTAATGGTATCTGACTGATATAAATGTAATGGTATCTGATTGATATAAATGTAATGGTATCTGATTGATATAAATGTAATGGTATCTGATTGATATAAATGTAATGGTGTCTGATTGATATAAATGTAATGGTGTCTGATTGATATAAATGTAATGGTGTCTGATTGATATAAATGTAATGGTATCTGATTGATATAAATGTAATGGTAACTGATTGATATAAATGTAATGGTATCTGATTGATATAAATGTAATGGTATCTGACTGATATAAATGTAATGGTGTCTGATTGAGTGATGTAATGGTATCTGATTGATATAAATGTAATGGTGTCTGATTGAGTGATGTAATGGTATCTGACTGATATAAATGTAATGGTGTCTGATTGAGTGATGTAATGGTATCTGATTGATATAAATGTAATGGTATCTGATTGATATAAATGTAATGGTATCTGATTGATATAAATGTAATGGTATCTGATTGAGTGATGTAATGGTGTCTGATTGAGTGATGTAATGGTATCTGATTGATATAAATGTAATGGTATCTGACTGATATAAATGTAATGGTGTCTGATTGAGTGATGTAATGGTATCTGATTGATATAAATGTAATGGTAATTGATTGATATAAATGTAATGGTGTCTGATTGATATAAATGTAATGGTGTCTGATTGATATAAATGTAATGGTATCTGATTGATATAAATGTAATGGTATCTGATTGATATAAATGTAATGGTGTCTGACTGATATAAATGTAATGGTGTCTGATTGATATAAATGTAATGGTAATTGATTGATATAAATGTAATGGTATCTGACTGATATAAATGTAATGGTATCTGATTGATATAAATGTAATGGTATCTGATTGATATAAATGTAATGGTAATTGATTGATATAAATGTAATGGTATCTGATTGATATAAATGTAATGGTAATTGATTGATATAAATGTAATGGTATCTGATTGATATAAATGTAATGGTATCTGATTGATATAAATGTAATGGTATCTGATTGATATAAATGTAATGGTATCTGATTGATATAAATGTAATGGTAATTGATTGATATAAATGTAATGGTAATTGATTGATATAAATGTAATGGTAATTGATTGATATAAATGTAATGGTGTCTGACTGATATAAATGTAATGGTATCTGATTGATATAAATGTAATGGTATCTGATTGATATAAATGTAATGGTATCTGATTGATATAAATGTAATGGTGTCTGATTGATATAAATGTAATGGTGTCTGATTGATATAAATGTAATGGTGTCTGATTGATATAAATGTAATGGTGTTCTAGTGTAATGGATGATTAAATGTAATGGTAACTGATTGAATATAATGTAATGTATCTGATTGATATAATGTAATGGTAATCTGACTGATTAAATGTAATGGTGTCTGATGAGTGATGTAATGGTATCTGATTGATATAAATAATGGTGTCGTGATTGAGTGAATGTAATGGTATCGTGACTGATATAATGTAATGGTGTCTTATGAGTGATGTAATGTATCTGATTGATATAAATGTAATGGATCTGATTAGTGAGTGTTTGATTGATAGTATGGTGTCTGATTGAGTGATGTAATGGTGATCTGATTGATGATAATTCATGTATAATGTAATGCTGACTGATATAAATTGTAATGGTGTCCTGATTGAGTGATGTAATGGATCTGTTGATAAATGTAATGGTAATTTGATGATATAAATGTAATGGTGTCGATTGATATAAATGTAATGGTATTGATTGATAATAATGTAATTGGTATCGATCTGATATAAATGTAATGGTTCTATGATATAATGTAATGTGTTCTGACCTGTATAAAGTGAATGTAATTGATTGATATAAATGTAATGGTATCTGACTGATATAAATGTAATGTGTCTGACTGATATAAATGTAAGGTGTCTGATTGATATAAATGTAATGGTAACTTGATTGATATAATTATGTATGGATAAGGTACTGATTGATATAAATGTAATGGTATCTGATTGATATAAATGTCAGTGTAATCTGATGATATAAATGTAATGGTAATCTGATTGATATAAATGTACATGGATCTTGATTGATATAAATGTAATGGTATGATTGATATAAAGTCGATGCAAGTATGGGTATCTGATTGATATAAATGTAATGGTATCTGATTGATATAAAATCTAATGGTAATTGATGATATAAATGTAATGGTAATGTTGATATATACATGTAATGGTATCTGATGAGTGATGTAATGGTGTCTGATTTGAGTGATGTAATGGTATCTGATTTGATATAAATGTATGGTATCTGACTGATATAAATGTAATGGTGTCTGATTGAGTGATTAATGGTATCTGATTGAATATAAATGTAATGGTAATGATGATATAAATGTATGGTGTCTGATTGAATAAATGTAAATGGTATCTGAGTTGATATAAATGTACTGGTGTCTGATTGATAACTAATGTAATGGTGTCTGAATGATATAAATGTAATGGTAATTGATTGATAAAAATGTATATGGTATCTGGACTGGATATAAATGTAATGGTGTCTGACTGATATAAATGTATGGTGTCTGATTGATATAATGTTATGGTAATTGATTGATATAAATGTAATGGATGACTGTTCTTCTCGCCTCTCTCCAATGTACTGTTAATCTGCATTGATATAATGTACTGGTAATTGAATGCATGTAATGTATCTGAATAAATGTAATGGTAATTGATTATAAATTTAATGGGTAATTGATTGATAAAATGTAATGTAGTTGATTGATTATAAAATGTAATGGTTCTGAATTGATATAAATGTAATGGTATGATTGAGATAAATGTAATGGTAAGTCGATTGATATAAAATGTAATGGTCTGATTGTATATAAATTAATGTGTCTGATGAGTATAAATGTAATGGTACTGATATGATATAATATGTAATGGTAGTCTATTGATATAAACTGTAATGGTATCTGTTGATACTAAATGTACTGTATCTGATGTATAAATGTAATATGTGTATAAATGAGTCTGATTGAGTGATGTAATGGTATCTGATGATATAAATGTAATGGTATCTGAGTGATATAAAGTAATGTATCTATTTGATATAAATGTATGGTGTCTGTTGAGTTGACTTAACTGTCATCCACTTACCGACACACATTAATGGACAGATGTTCTTGTTAAACTAGGCATATCATTTATTAACATAAAAAGTATATTTTTACAGGTTAAGACGGCTAGATGCTTTATTAATGGGCAGTTTTACAGAGTAACAGAGTTAACTGTTTTTCTCTAACAAATGACACGGGTCGGTTCATACATAAAGGCTTATTCCTTGTTTCTCTTTGACCAGAAAGCAATGGTGAGTGAGACAGACGCAGTTCTCAGGAGTATCGTCCTTTAGGGGGGGGTGGGGGGGCTCCATCAAACGTCAGCTGTCCTCCCACCCCCCAGGTGGAAGAATAGACCAGGGGATACACAACGTAGCATCTTATACATCCACCAGCCTCTAGAGCAGACCCTACTTCTAGCCAACCTCACCTCTGCATCACAACAGTTCAAGGTTTAGGGAGAGACTGAGAGAAAGTACTCCGTAGTATTCAAATTACTTCGGTAGATACTTTCAGGGTTTCCGCGGACTGTGTTTCAGATGTCTTTTTCTGGTTGGACAGGACCTAAAAGGAGAGGCAAAATGTTCGCATCGTCTGTCCCTCCTCCTCTTCATCGTCATCGTCCTCCTCCTCTTCATCGTCACTCCTCCTCCTCTTTCATCGTCATCCTCCTCCTCCTCCTTGTTTTCTATTCTTCTTTAGCCCGTATTCCATAGTCCACATTCTTGATCCAGTCAGCTATAGTTACTCCTACACAGCGAAGCCCCCATTTATTATTATACCACCTTAGGAGGACTTAACTCATCACCCCTGTGTGTGTCTATATGCCTTGATGTGAACTCACCCGCCCAAAAAATATAAAACTATTTCAGGGATTGAGAACCAAAACATTCACTGTTTTTTTGTTTGTTTTGTTGTTACTATTGCATAGTACTGGTAGCTTAGGTACAGCGATATGACACAGACCTGTCGAGATATGAGACACACCACAGACAACCGGAGTTCAACCAAGTACTTTCTGTCCATTATTCGCACAAACAAACAGTGATATGGTTCATCATTTCGTTTGGAGAAGAGTAAGTGAATATACTGCCTGTGTTTGGTTTCTGCGGTCTCAGAATAGTTGGGTTCCAAAATGGAACCCTATTCCCTATGTAGTGCACTACTTTGACCATGAGCCCATAGGCCCAAAAGTAGTGCACTACTTTTGACCAGGGCCCTAGGCCCAAAGTAAGTGCACTACTTTTTGATCCAGGCCCTAGGACCCAAAGTAGTGCACTACTTTTCCATGGGCCCTGGACCAAAAGTGCACTACTTTTAACCAGGGTCATAGGACCCAAAAGTAGTGCACTACTTTGACTAGGCCCACAAGTAGTGCCTACTTTTGACCAGGGCCCATAGGACCCAAAGTAGTGCACTACTTTGGGTCCTATGGGCCCTGGTCAAAAGTAGTGCACTACTTTGGGTCCTATGGGCCCTGGTCAAAAGTAGTGCACTACTTTGGGTCCTAGTCAAAAGTAGTGCACTACTTTGGGTCCTATGGACCCTGGTTAAAAGTAGTGCACTACTTTGGGTCCTATGGGCCCTGGTCAAAAGTAGTGCACTACTTTGGGTCCTATGGGCCCTGGTCAAAAGTAGTGCACTACTTTGGGTCCTATGGGCCCTGGTCAAAAGTAGTGCACTACTTTGGGTCCTATGGGCTCTGGTCAAAAGTAGTGCACTACATAGGGAATAGGGTTCCATTTTGGAACCCAACTTTCTGAGACCGCAGAAACCAAAACACAGGCAGTATATTCACTTTCTCTTCTCCAACGAAATGATGAACCATATCACTGTTGTTGTGCGAATGAATGGACAGAAAGTAATTGGTTGAACTCCGGTTGTCTGTGTGTGTCTCATATCTCGACAGGTCTGTGTCATATCGCTGTACCTAAGCTACAGTACTATGCAAGTACAACAAAAACAAACAAAAAAACAGTGAATGTTTGGTTCCAATCCCTGAAATAGTTTGTATATTTTTTGGGCGGGTGAGAGTTCACATCAAGGCATATAGACACACACAGGGGTGATGAGTTAAGTCCTCACTAAGGTGGTATAATAAATAAATGGGGGCTTCGCTGTGTAGGAGTAACTATAGCTGACTGGATCAGAAGTGCTGACTATGGAATACAGGGCTACTAAGAAGAATAGAAAACAAGGAGGAGGAGGAGGATGACGATGAAGAGGAGGAGGAGGAGGACGATGAAGAGGAGGAGGACGATGACGATGAAGAGGAGGAGGACAATGACGATGGCGAACATTTTGCCTCTCCTTTTAGGATCCTGTCCAACAGAAAAAGACATCTGAAACACAGTCCGCGGAACCCTGAAGTACTACCGAAGTACTATTGAAGTACTACGGAGTACTGTTCTCTCTCTCTCTCCTAAACCTTGAACTGTGTGATGCAGAGGTGAGGTTGGCTAGAAGTAGGGCTGCTCTAGAGGCTGGTGTGATGTTAAGATGCTACGTTGTGTATCCACTGGTCTATTCTTTCCCCTGGGGGGTGGGAGACAGCTGACGTTTGATGGAGCCCCCCCCCCCCCCTAAGGACGATACCTGGAACTGCGTCTGTCTCCTCCACATTGCTGTCTGGTCAAAGAGAAACAAGGAATAAGCCTTTGATTATGAACCGAACCCGTGTCATTTGTTACGAGAAAAACATTTAACTCTGTTAACTCTGTAAACTGCCCATTGTAAATAAAGCATCTAGCCTTCTTAACCTGTAACTAAATATACTTTTTATGTAATAAATGATATTTCCTAGTTTAACAAGAACATCTGTCATTAATGTTGTCGGTAGTGGAGATTGACAGTAAACATGTCAACTCAATCAGACACCATTACATTTATATCAATCAGATACCATTACATTTATATCAATCAGATACCATTACATTTATATCAATCAGATACCATTACATCACTCAATCAGATACCATTACATTTATATCAATCAGATACCATTACATTTATATCAATCAGATACCATTACATTTATATCAATCAGACACCATTACATTTATATCAATCAGATACCATTACATTTATATCAATCAGATACCATTACATTTATATCAGTCAGACACCATTACATTTATATCAATCAGACACCATTACATTTATATCAATCAATTACCATTACATTTATATCAATCAGATACCATTACATTTATATCAATCAGACACCATTACATTTATATCAATCAATTACCATTACATTTATATCAATCAATTACCATTACATTTTATCATCATACATTAATTATATCAATCATTACCATTACATTTATATCAATCAATTACCATTACATTTATATCAGTCAGATACCATTACATTTATATCAGTCAATACCATTACATTTATATCAATCAGACACCATTACATTTATATCAGTCAGACACCATTACATTTATATCAGTCAGATACCATTACATTTATATCAATCAATTACCATTACATTTATATCAGTCAGACACCATTACATTTATATCAATCAGACACCATTACATTATATCAATCAGATCCATTACATTTATATCAATCAGACACCATTACATTTATATCAATACAATTACCATTACATTTATATCAATCAGATACCATTACATCACTCAATCAGACACCATTACATTTATATCAGTCAGATACCATTACATTTATATCAATCAGATACCATTACATCACTCAATCAGACACCATTACATCACTCAATCAGATACCATTACATTTATATCAATCAATTACCATTACATTTATATCAATCAATTACCATTAGATTTATATCAATCAGATACCATTAATTTATCAATCAGATACCATTATTTATATCAATCAGATACCATTACATTTATATCAATCATTACCATTACATTTTATCATCAGATATCCATTACATTTATATCAATCAATTACCATTACATTTATATCAATCAGATACCACTACTTTATATATCAATCAGATACCATTACATTTATATCAGTCAGATACCATTACATTATATCAATCAATTACCATTACATTTATATCAATCAGACACCATTACATTTATATCAGTCAGACACCATTACATTTATATCAGTCAGATACCATTACATTTATATCAATCAATTACCATTACATTTATATCAGTCAGACACCATTACATTTATATCAATCAGATACCATTACATTTATATCAATCAGATACCATTACATTTATATCAATCAGATACCATTACATTTATATCAATCAGACACCATTACATTTATATCAATCAATTACCATTACATTTATATCAATCAGATACCATTACATCACTCAATCAGACACCATTACATTTATATCAGTCAGATACCATTACATTTATATCAATCAGATACCATTACATCACTCAATCAGACACCATTACATCACTCAATCAGACACCATTACATCACTCAATCAGATACCATTACATTTATATCAATCAGATACCATTACATTTATATCAGTCAGATACCATTACATCACTCAATCAGACACCATTACATTTATATCAATCAGATACCATTACATCACTCAATCAGACACCATTACATTTATATCAGTCAGATACCATTACATTTATATCAATCAGATACCATTACATTTATATCAATCAGTTACCATTACATTTATATCAACCAGATACCATTACATTTATATCAATCAGACACCATTACTTATATCAATCAGACACCTTACATTATATCAATCAGACCATTACATTTATATCAATCAGATACCATTACATTTATCAATCAGATACCATTACATTTATATCAATCAGATACCATTACATTTATATCAGTCAGACACATTACATTATATCACAATTACCATTACATTATATCATCAATTACCATTACATTTATATCAATCAATTACAATTACATTTATATCAATCAGATACCATTACATTTATATCAATCAGATACCATTACATTTATATCAATCAGATACCATTACATTATATCAATCGATACCATTACATTTATATCAATCAATTACCATTACATTTATATCATCGATACATTACATTTATATCAATCAATTACCATTACATTTATATCAATCAGATACATTCTTTATATCAATCAGATACCATTACATTTATATCAGTCAGATACCATTACATTTATATCAATCAATTACCATTACATTTATATCAATCAGACACCATTACATTTATATCACAGTCAGACACCATTCATTTATATCAATCAGATCCCATACATTATCAATCAGATACCATTACATTTATATCAATCAGACAACCATTACATTTATATCATCAGACACCATTACATTTATATCAATCAATTACCATTACATTTATATCAATCAGATACCATTACATCACTCAATCAGACACCATTACATTTATATCAGTCAGATACCATTCATTTATATCAATCAGATACCATTACATCACTCAATCAGACACCATTACATCACTCAATCAGATACCATTACATTTATATCAACAGATACCATTACATTTATATCAATCAGATACCATTACATTTATATCAATCAGATACCATTACATTATCAATCAGACACCATTACATTTTATATCAGTCAGATACCATTACATCACTCAATCAGACACCATTACATTTATATCAATCAGATACCATTACATCACTCAATCAGACACCATTACATTTATATCAGTCAGATACCATTACATTTATATCAATCAGATACCATTACATTTATATCAATCATTACCATTACATTTATATCAATCAGATACCATTACTTTATAAATCATATATCAATCAGACACCATTACATTTATATCAATCAGACACCATTACATTTATATCAATCAGATACCATTACATTTATATCAATCAGATACATTACATTTATATCAATCAGATACCATTACATTTATATCAGTCAGATACCATTACATTATTTCAGTCAGATACCATTACATTTATATCAGTCAGACACCATTACATTTATATCAATCAGATACCATTACATTTATATCAATCAGATACCATTACATTTATATCAATCAGATACCATTACATTTATATCAGTCAGACACATTACATTATATCAATCAGATACCATTACATTTATATCAATCAGATACCATTACATTTAATCAGTCAGATACCATTACATTATATCAATCAGATACCATTCATTTATATCAATCAGATACCATTACATCACTCATCAGACACCATTACATTTATATCAGTCAGATACCATTACATTTATATCATCAATTACCATTACATTTATATCAGTCAGATACCATTACATTTATATCAATCAGATACCATTACATTTATATCAGTCAGATACCATTACATTATATCAATCAGTTACCATTACATTTATATCAATCAGATACCATTACATTTATATCACACAATCAGTAACACCAGGTGTTGGCCATACCTCCTGGTTTGAGAGTGCTGCTACCTCCTGGTTTGAGAGTGCTGCTACCTCCTGGTTTGAGAGTGCTGCTACCTCCTGGTTTGAGAGTGCTCCCACCTCCTGGTTTGAGAGTGCTGCTACCTCCTGGTTTGAGAGTGCTGCTACCTCCTGGTTTGAGAGTGCTGCTACCTCCTGGTTTGAGAGTTGCTCCCACCTCCTGGTTTGAGAGTGCTGCTACCTCCTGGTTTGAGAGTGCTGCTACCTCCTGGTTTGAGAGTGCTCCACCTCCTGGTTTGAGAGTGCTGCTACCTCCTGGTTTGAGAGTGCTCCCACCTCCTGGTTTGAGAGTGCTGCCACCTCCTGGTTTGAGAGTGCTGCTACCACCTGTTTTGAGAGTGCTGCTACCTCCTGGTTTGAGAGTGCTGCTACCTCCTGTTTGAGAGTGCTGCTACCTCCTGGTTTGAGAGTGCTGCTACCTCCTGGTTTGAGAGTGCTGCTACCTCCTGGTTTGAGAGTGCTCCCACCTCCTGGTTTGAGAGTGCTCCCACCTCCTGGTTGAGAGTGCTGCTACCTCTGGTTTGAGAGTGCTGCTACCTCCTGGTTTGAGAGTGCTGCTACCTCCTGGTTTGAGAGTGCTTCCAGGAGGTGGCGTTATTCATCCAGCAGCCAACAGATGAGATGTAAAGGTTAGTATTGATTTGGTGTATTTTCAAAACGTCTGATTGGGGGAATGGAAAAAAACCGTAATCTTTACGAATACATTTTCTCCTGTTTAATGTTAACTCAGATCATTTCCAGGTTTCTTTTGCGAGGAGAGTGTTCGTGGGAAGAGACCCCCCCCTGCATCAAAGGTTGTTGCTGCCGTTGCTACCAGATATGCACACCTGCAGTTTTTTTACTCCCTCGACTAACAGACCGAACCCTAAACGATCGCAGGAGATTCGCCTACTTGAAGCGGGGCCCGGGAAACAGATCAATAACTATGGCGGTGGATGGATGCCGTTAGGAGGTGAATGTGATTTTTTGAAGGGTATTTTTTGTGGTTGATATGACAGAACACAGCTAGATTACATGCTGTTGTAATTATTGCTGCCATGTCTGCGTAGGCGGACCGTGGCAGGCTGACTACATTTGGACCTAGTCAGTTGAATATGAGATCTAGTTTGGGGTGGGTAATCCCATAGTGTACTTTGATGTGCAGGTTGTCTCTCAGTCTGTTAACCAGGACAGCATGTTGTCTTCTCAGTCTGTTAACCAGGACAGCATGTTGTCTTCTCAGTCTGTTAACCAGGACAGCATGTTGTCTTCTCTTCTCAGTCTGTTAACCAGGACAGCATGTGTCTTCTCTTCAGTCTGTTAACCAGGACAGCATGTTGTCTTCTCAGTCTGTTAACCAGGACAGCATGTTGTCTTCTCAGTCTGTTAACCAGGACAGCATGTTGTCTTCTCTTCAGTCTGTTAGACATGACAGCATGTTGTCTTCTCTTCTCAGTCTGTTAACAGGACAGCATGTTGTCTTCTCTTCAGTCTGTTAACCAGGACAGCATGTTGTCTTCTCAGTCTGTTAACCAGGACAGCATGTTGTCTTCTCTTCTCTGTCTGTTAACCAGGACAGCATGTTGTCTTCTCTTCTCTTGTCTGTTAACCAGGACAGCAGTTGACTTCTCTTCAGTCTGTTACCAGGACAGCATGTTGTCTTCTCTTCAGTCTGTTAACCAGGACAGCATGTTGTTTCTTCATCTGTTAACAGACAGCATGTTGTCTTCTCTTCAGTTTGTTAACCAGGACAGCATGGTGTCTTCTCTCTCAGTCTGTTAACCAGGACAGCATGTTGTCTTCTCTTCAGTCTGTTAACCAGGACAGCATGTTGTCTTCTCAGTCTGTTAACCAGACAGCATGTGTCTTCTCTCAGTCTGTAACCAGGACAGCATGTTGTCTTCTCTTCAGTCTGTTAACCAGGACAGCATGTTGTCTTCTCTCAGTCTGTTAACCAGGACAGCATGTTGTCTTCTCTTCAGTATGTTAACCAGGACAGCATGTTGTCTTCTCTTCAGTCTGTTAACCAGGACAGCATGTTGTCTTCTCTTCAGTCAGTTAACCAGGACAGCATGTTGCTTCTCAGTCTGTTAACCGGACAGCATGTTGTCTTCTCTTCAGTCTGTTAACCAGGACAGCATGTTGTCTTCTCTTCTGTCTGTTAACCAGGACAGCATGTTGTCTTCTCTTCAGTCTGTTAACCAGGACAGCATGTTGTCTTCTCTTCAGTCTGTTAACCAGGACGGCATGTTGTCTCCTCTTCAGTCTGTTAACCAGGACAGCATGTTGTCTTCTCTTCAGTCTGTTAACCAGGACAGCATGTTGTCTTCTCTTCAGTCTGTTAACCAGGACAGCATGTTGTCTTCTCTTCAGTCTGTTAACCAGGACAGCATGTTGTCTTCTCAGTCTGTTAACCAGGACAGCATGTTGTCTTCTCTTCAGTCTGTTAACCAGGACAGCATGTTGTCTTCTCAGTCGTTACCAGGACAGCATGTTGTCTTCTCTTCTGTCTGTTAACCAGGACAGCATGTTGCTTCTCTTCTCAGTCTGTAACCAGGACAGCATGTTGTCTTCTTTCAGTCTGTTAACAGCAGCATGTTGTCTTCTCTTCAGTCTGTTAACCAGGACAGCATGTTGTCTTCTCTTCAGTCTGTTAACCAGGACAGCTGTTGTCTTCTCTTCAGTCTGTTAACCAGGACAGCATGTTGTCTTCTCAGTCTGTTAACCAGGACAGCATGTTGTCTTCTCAGTCTGTTAACCAGGACAGCATGTTGTCTTCTGTCTGTTAACCTGCCGCTACCTGCCGCTCATTTTATGTAACTACCAAGTAAAGAAGGGAGAGAAACGTCCTCAACTCTTATCCTCTATATCAGGGCTCCCCTGTTCCTGGAGAGCTATCCTCCTGTAGGTTTACATCAGGGCTCCCCAACCCTGTTCCTGGAGAGATACCTTCATGGAGGTTTTAACTCCAACCCTGTTCCTGGAGAGATACCTTCATGGAGGTTTAACTCCAACCTTGTTCCTGTAGAGATATCCTCCTGTAGGCTTACATCAGGGCCCCCAACCCTGTTCCTGGAGAGCTATCCTCCTGTAGGTTTACATCAGGGCTCCCCAACCCTGTTCCTGGAGAGATACCTTCATGGAGGTTTTAACTCCACCCTGTTCCTGGAGAGATACCTTCATGGAGGTTTTTAACTCCAACCTTGTTCCTGTAGAGATATCCTCCTGTAGGCTTACATCAGGGCCCCCAACCTGTTCTGGAGAGGGATCCTCCTGTAGGTTTACATCCGGGCTCCCCAACCCTGTGCCTGTAGAGATACCCTCCTGTGGGTTTACATCAGGGCTCCACAACCCTGTGCCTGTAGAGATATCCTCTTGTAGGTTTACATGTAGGTCCCCAACCCTTCTGATGAGGTAAATTATGACTGATGCTTGTATGTGTTTTTTGTTTTCACATATGCTTTGATAGTATTGAATAAAGAACATGGCCCATTTCTCTTTTGTCAGGATACGAGGATGGAAAACAGTCAGCAACTCAACTCAATCAAGGTAAACTGTCACTCAGCAAATACAAGTGAGAACACTCCATTGCAAAAAAAGGAACATGAGATGTACATTTGTGGCCATGAGAACAGAGTGCTTAACTGATTGGCCATAGAATATAGCTGGGTCCTATCTGGTGTCCAACAGTACGCCCTCGTGGACGGTAGGGAAATCTACTTCAACATAGATAAAGCTGGTCCTATCTGGTGTCCAACAGTACGCCCTCGTGGACGGTAGGGATATCTACTTCAACATAGAATAAAGCTGGGTCCTATCTGGTGTCCAACAGTACGCCCTCGTGGACGGTAGGGAATCTAATTCAACATAGAATAAAGCTGGGTCCTATCTGGTGCCAAACAGTACGCCCTCGTGGACGGTAGGGAATCTACTTCAACATAGAATCAAGCTGGGTCCTATCTGGTGTCAAACAGTACGCCCTCGTGGACGGTAGGGATATCTACTTCAACATAGAATCAAGCTGGGTCCTATCTGGTGTCCAACAGTACGCCCTCGTGGACGGTAGGGATATCTACTTCAACATAGAATCAAGCTGGGTCTATCTGGTGTCAACAGTACGCCCTCGTGGACGGTAGGGATATCTACTTCAACATAGAATAAAGCTGGGTCCTATCTGGTGTCCAACAGTACGCCCTCGTGGACGGTAGGGATATCTACTTCAACATAGAATCAAGCTGGGTCCTATCTGGTGTCAAACAGTACGCCCTCGTGGACGGTAGGGATATCTACTTCAACATAGAATAAAGCTGGGTCCTATCTGGTGTCCAACAGTACGCCCTCGTGGACGGTAGGGATATCTACTTCAACATAGAATAAAGCTGGGTCCTATCTGGTGTCCAACAGTACGCCCTCGTGGACGGTAGGGATATCTACTTCAACATAGAATAAAGCTGGGTCCTATCTGGTGTCCAACAGTACGCCCTCGTGGACGGTAGGGATATCTACTTCAACATAGAATAAAGCTGGGTCCTATCTGGTGTCCAACAGTACGCCCTCGTGGACGGTAGGGATATCTACTTCAACATAGAATCAAGCTGGGTCCTATCTGGTGTCAAACAGTACGCCCTCGTGGACGGTAGGGATATCTACTTCAACATAGAATAAGCTGGGTCCTATCTGGTGCCAAACAGTACGCCCTCGTGGACGGCAGGGATATCTACTTCAACATAGAATAAAGCTGGGTCCTATCTGGTGTCCAACAGTACGCCCTCGTGGACGGTAGGGATATCTACTTCAACATAGAATCAAGCTGGGTCCTATCTGGTGTCCAACAGTACGCCCTCGTGGACGGTAGGGATATCTACTTCAACATAGAATAAAGCTGGGTCCTATCTGGTGTCCAACAGTACGCCCTCGTGGACGGTAGGAGATATCTACTTCAACATAGAATAAGCTGGGTCCTATCTGGTGTCCAACAGTACGCCCTCGTGGACGGTAGGGATATCTACTTCAACATAGAATAAAGCTGGGTCCTATCTGGTGTCCAACAGTACGCCCTCGTGGACGGTAGGGATATCTACTTCAACATAGAATAAAGCTGGGTCCTATCTGGTGTCCAACAGTACGCCCTCGTGGACGGTAGGGATATCTACTTCAACATAGAATAAAGCTGGGTCCTATCTGGTGTCCAACAGTACGCCCTCGTGGACGGTAGGGATATCTACTTCAACATAGAATAAAGCTGGGTCCTATCTGGTGTCCAACAGTACGCCCTCGTGGACGGTAGGAAATCTAATTCAACATAGAATCAAGCTGGGTCCTATCTGGTGTCCAACAGTACGCCCTCGTGACGGTAGGGATATCTACTTCAACATAGAATCAAGCTGGGTCCTATCTGGTGTCCAACAGTACGCCCTCGTGGACGGTAGGGAATATCTAATTCAGCTGAGCCATTCAGAATTAAGGTACAAGAAAATGGTACAGGTGGCACTGTTAATAATGTTGCTGTGTTTATATGATACCTATTGACATGTTTATACCTATGACATGTATATCTAATGTCATGTTATATCTAATGACATGTTATACCTAATGACATGTTATATCTATGACATAACTATGACATGTTTACTATCGAATACATGTTATGATACCTAATGACATGTTATATCATGACATGTTATGATACCTAATGACATGTTAGAATCTAATGACATGTTATATCTAATGACATGTTATGATATCTAATGACATGTTATATCTAATGACATGTTATCTAGTACATGATATACCTAATGTCTGTTATACCTAATGACATGTTATGATACCTAATGACATGTTATGATACCTAATGCTGTTATATCTAATGACATGTTTATATCTAATGACATGTTATATCTAATGACATGTTATGATACCTAATGACATGTTATATCTAATGTCATGTTATATCTAATGACATGTTTATCTAATGTCATGTATGATATCTAATGACATGTTTGATACCTAATGACATGTTAGGATATCTAATGACATGTTTATCTAATGCATGTTTATATCTAATGACATGTTATATCTAATGACATGTTATATCAATGTCTGTTATATCTAATGACATGTTATATCTAATGACATATTCTAATGACATGTTATATCTAATGTCATGTTATGATACCTAATGACATGTTATGATATCTAATGACATGTTATATCTAATGACATGTTATATCTAATGACATGTTATGATATGTTTACGTGTTTCTACACCTGCATTGCTTGCTGTTAGGGGTTTTAGGCTGGGTTTTGCACAGCACTTTGAGATATCAGCTGATGTAAGAAGGGCTATAAAAATACATTTGATTTGATATGATACCTCATGACATGTTTAGTATTTATAACTAATAAAACATGAAAAGAACAATACATTATAAATTACATTGGTTTTTCCAAGACGTGTCTATAGACGTCTTCATTTATGTTTCAAGGCATGACGATGGCTGGGTATCTCTAATAATTAGCTGCTTGATAAGCTGAACCAGGTTAGTTACAACTGGGGTTGAGCGAAAACCTACAGGAGGGAATCTCTCCAGCAACAGGGTTGGAGAGGCCTGATGTAACCTACAGGAGGGTGTCTCTCCAGGAACAGGGTTGGAGAGCCCTGATGTAAACCTACAGGAGGGTCCCTCTCAGGAACAGGGTTGGAGAGCCCTGCTGTAAACCTACAGGAGGGTCCCTCTCCCGGAACAGGGTTGGAGAGCCCTGCTGTAAACCTACAGGAGGGTGTCTCTCCAGTAACAGGGTTGGAGAGCCCTGATGTAAACCTACAGGAGGGTCCCTCTCCAGAACAGGGTTGGAGAGCCCTGCTGTAAACCTACAGGAGGTCCCTCTCCCGAACAGGGTTGGAGAGCCCTGATGTAAACCTACAGGAGGGTCCCTCTCCAGGAACAGGGTTGGAGAGCCCTGCTGTAAACCTACAGGAGGATCCCTCTCCAGTAACAGGGTTGGAGAGCCCTGCTGTAAACCTACAGGAGGATCTCTCTCCAGGACGGGGGTTGGAGAGCCCTGATGTAAACCTACAGGAGGGTGTCTCTCCAGGAACAGGGTTGGAGAGCCCTGATGTAAACCCTACAGGAGGAATCTCTCCCGGAACAGGGTTGGAGAGCCCTGATGTAAACCTACAGGAGGATCCCTCTCCAGTAACAGGGTTGGAGAGCCTGCTGTAAACCTACAGGAGATCTCTCTCCAGGAACGGGGTTGGAGAGCCCTGATGTAACCTACAGGAGGGTGTCTCTCCAGGAACAGGGTTGGAGAGCCCTGATGTTAACCTACAGGAGGGTCCCTCTCCAGGAACAGGGTTGGAGAGCCCTGATGTACACCTACAGGAGGGTAACTCTCCAGGAACGGGGTTGGAGAGCCCTGATATAAACCTACAGGAGGATCTCTCTCCAGGAACAGGGTTGGAGAGCCCGATTAAACCTACAGGAGGATCCTCTCCAGTAACAGGGTTGGAGAGCCCTGCTGTAAACCTACAGGAGGATCTCTCTCATACAGGGTTGGCAGAGCCTGCTGTAAACATACAGGAGGATCTCTCTCCAGGAACAGGGTTGGAGAGCCCTGATGTAAACCTACAGGAGGATCCCTCTCCAGGAACAGGGTTGAGAGCCCGCTCTAGTGTAAATAAGTTAAAGCGCTCCTTGGAGCCAACAGTCGATTAGCCTGAGTACCAGTCTGTTTGTTCTCTGATGCCAACTCATTGTCATGTATGGCTTGACAATGACGGCAATGGAATGGCAGCACGCAAACAGATCTGGGACCAGGCTTGAACCCTCGATCACATCAAAGATTATTTTTAAGAGCCAGCACTCACTTGAAATGTTCAATTGAAGTTTTTGTTTAATTTTCTCTCTGTTATAGCAACACGTCTTCAGTATTTTTGGTAACAGTTTATATGGAGACCATACCTATAGTGCTTTATGACATCCTTTATAATGCGTAATGAAATTGTGTTACGTTGACTGAGCTCTATTTTTTCTCCAAAAAGGCCAGCACTCACTTGAAAATAAGTTGAAGCTTTGGTTTTGTCCCAAATGGCACTGTGTTAAATTCAGTGTATATTAACCTTGGTGCTTTTCAGGTTTGACTGATAAATGTCCAATTATATCACGTCAGGCAAGTCACCAAGTTCACTCAAATGATCGAGTGTTAAGCGGTCATTTAACACTTCAAACCAATGCCCAATACTACTGCCACACTGTGTTGGTCTTTTCTGTGAACTTTGCCCTTGTTTTCATCTGATGTGATTCACAGGATTGTTGTGTCAATCAGTAGCCACTGTGTTAAACTTTCCCTGTATATAAAGTGCACCATTTTTGACCAGGGATCAATGTACAGAATAGGATCACATTTAGACTTTGCAACCTATAATTTCTTTATTAATGTATAGCAACAGGTGTTATATTTTATTTTTGTAACCTCCAGCCCAGAGACCACCTCCACATAGTCCTCTTCAGCCACGACCTCATGTCTCCTGGGTAGGATCTACAGGCCCAACGTGGTGCCACAGACCTGGCGATGAGCTTCTTCCAGACCTTAGGACTGGCAATCGGCTTTCTCTGTGCTGACAGTACAAGGGTGGAACTTGGAGACTGGCTGTGGGCTCGGCCACTACCGCATGTATAAACGACTTGAACTGAAGACAGGATTTGAGACAGTGAGGAAGAGAACAAGTCCAGTTCAATTTTCAGTCAGGAGTTAAAGCTTGGTGACAAATGGGTCTTCCAAATCAACTGGCCCCAAAGTTGTGGCAAAATGGCTTAAGGCCAACAAAGTCAAGGTATTGGATGGCCATCACAAAGCCCTGACCTCAATCCTAGAAAATGTGTGGGAGAACTGAAAAAGTGTTGAGGCAAGAGGCCTATAAACCTGACTCAGTTACCCAGCTTCTGTCAGGAGGAATGGGCCAAAATCCCACAACTTATGTGGGAACTGTGGAAGGTACCGAAACATTTGACCCAAGTTAACAATTTAAAGGCAATGCTACCAAATACTAATTGAGTGTATGTAAACTTCTGACCCACTGGGAATGTGATGAAAGAAATAAAAGAAAATCATTCTCTCTTAATATTCTGACATTTCACTTCTTAAATAAAGTGTGATCCTAACTGACCTAAACAGGGAATTTTACTGGATTAAATGTCAGGAATTGTGAAAATTTACAATCATTTGAATAGTTTTATGTAAACTTCTGACTTCAACTGTACATGTAATAGTGCCAGACATGCACACAAACCTATACAGTTGGCATTGCTGTTATGATTTTAGTCCTTGATGTTCTGCTTTTTTTCAGTCTCTCCCATTCTTCGTGGTTGGGGGGGTTCGTGGAGGTGGGGGCTCTCGAATGATTGAGAGACAGCTATTGGGCGACAGTGGGGGGGGGGGTCTGCGTTCACGTTTTGTGGTCTGTGGAGATCTGCCGACGTGCCCTTGAACAGGGCATTGACCCGATGTTCTGAGTGGGAGTCTGTTGGATGACTGGTGTGGTCTAGTTTGTTGAGCGGCTTCACTGCAAGTATAATTGTATGTTTCAGATATTCTAAAAAAGCTGAGACCGCAACCTATACTCCTATAGACTAAGACAGTAATGTTGAGCAGCAAACACCATATGCTCCATGATACAGCAGGTGATGGACAACAGAAACTTGATTGTCTCCTACTGAGCATTGGCTCAATACGACATAGTGTACAGCTAAGCAGAGAGCCTATCTGAAAAGACATCTTAACATTGGACAAGATAAATGTTAGGAATCTATGCTTTTCACCACATGAGGATCGTCATCCTGTTGTGATTAGTATCAGGCTAAAATAAGCAGTCAACACACCCAGTTCTCCCCATGGCATCTACACTCCCTCATTGTAAAAAAAAAATACAATGTCCTCTCCTTGCTTCCAACCATCATGGTATTCTGTTCACACTGCCATCTAGTGGTGTCCAGCCCTAATTAATCTAGAGGCTCACTTGTGTTTAACATAAAATTGCATTTTATTGGCTCAAACAGTATCAGTTTATACTTAACAGCAAACCAAAAACAGGGAGGGACTACCTGAACTTGTCCAATAAGAAAAAGGTTGAAACATTTCACACTAATGAATACCGTACATTAGATAACCAAGTGATTTGGGATCATTTTATTTCAGTTAAAATTGACCGATCAGTTTCAGGCTGAACAGCGAGGCCGTCAGCCAGTGATTATTGGTCACATCAAGCTCTGTCGTTACGTTAAAACATTGATTAGCATAAACAGGATGAGGTCAGCACATTGGTTGGCTGAGTCGGACACTGCAAACGGGCTAGAAGGGGGGGGGGGGGCCACGAGCATGTTGCTAGAGATGTCTACATCCCACATGGCACCTCGTTCCCTTTATAGTGCACTCCTTTTGACCAGGGTCCATAGGGGCCCAAGGTGCCATTATGGAGGGACTCACATTTTAGAGTAGACACACCACTTGGTGCTACAGTTGAGTCCCCACCCACGGCAACGGACGAGCTAACAAAATGTACACAGGCCGCGTCTAAAAAACTGGCACCTTACTCCTATATCAAATGCACTACTTTAGGGACCAAGGTGCCATTTCAGAACCACCCAATTAATTTAAAAAAACTAGTATTCTACACAATTCAACAGTTTCTACAAACTAGAGATTAATTGTGCTTTAAGAGATGACAGACTTCGTTTAAACAAAACATACGATATACTGTCCCGAGCAGGTTCCTCCATTTGCAGCCACTGCAAGGGATGGTGGGGTGGAGGTAAAGAGTAGGCAAGAGGTCAAAGGACCCACTAAGACCTCAAACTGGAGGTATCCAAGCACTTTCACAGAATCTCCTCACCGGTCTGCTTCACATTAAAAAATGGGCCTGATTCTTGGACTAAGACGCATCCCGTGCTTTTCGTCCAGGACAAGGCTTAACATGTGAAATCTATCTAATGAGAGTTTCACCAACCAGGTATATTAAAATAATCAGTACAGTATCGGTTTGTCCCAGTAACAGTCAGGTAGGTAGCTTCCCTCTCAAAGCCCAATACCACTCTTCCCCCCACATTAACTGAAAAGGTATCACTCCCTTCCCTCAAACTGCGGTAAATCTTTTAGACATATCAAACTTTAAATTCCACGTGTTTAAACAAAAAAAAAGGTGACCATTTATTGATTTAAACTTAAGCAGCGCTAGTGTTCTCCTATATTTCCTAAAGGTTCTGAATGTTTAGTAGATCTTCCTCACTCTATTCCCACACGTGACGCCTGCAGTGTGCCACCCGCCTGTGAGAGGAAAGACAAACCAACAGGTTAGCGAGAGGCTTCCCTACAGAATAGTTCCTCCTTTAGTTTAACATCTTCTGTGAAAATAAGTATTTTAGACCACAGAACAACATCTAAATGAGCAGTGCTTCCCAGCTAATAATAAATGAGATACAAGTTTCAGATCAGACAAAAATAAAAATAAAAGATTTTTTCACGGCAACACTGGAATGAAACATTGATCACTTGTTAACCTCAATAAAAATAAAAATAAACATCCCTTTCAGACCACAGAATCATAAAAATCCAAATTACTCAGATCTTCATTGTAATGGTTTAAACACTTTTCCCCCATGCTTGTCAATGAACATGCACCTGTGGAACGGTCGTTAAGACCTAACAGCTTACCGACGGTAGGCAATTAAGGTTCAGTCATAAAAACTTAGGGACACTAAAGACGCCTTTCTACTGACTCTGAAAACACCAAAGAAAGATGCCCAGGGTCCCTGCTCATCTGCGTGAACGTGTATTAGGCATGCTGCAAGGAGGCATGAGGACTGCAGATGTGGCCAGGGCAATAAAATGCAATGTCCGCACTGTAGAGACCTAAGACAGCGCTACAGGGAGACAGGACGGACAGCTGATCGTCCTCGCAGTGGCAGACCACGTGTACACCCCTGCGAACAGGATGGCAACAACGCCCGAGTTACACCAGGAACGCACAATCCCTCCATCAGTGCTCAGACTGTCCGCAATAGCTGAGAGGCTGGACTGAGGGCTTGTAGGCCTGTTGTAAGGCAGGTCCTCACCAGACATCACCGGCAACAAAGTTGTCTATGGGCATAAACCCACTGTTGCTGGACCAGACAGGACTGGCAAAAAGTGCTCTTCACTGACGAGTTGCGGTTTTGTCTCACCGGGGGTGATGGTCAGATTCACGACTCAATCCCATTGAGTACGTCTGGGACCTGTTGGATCGGAGGGTGAGGTCTAGGGCCACCCCCCCCCCCAGAAACTTGCAGGTGCCTTGGTGGAAGAGGTGGGTAACATCTCACAGCAAGAACTGGTAAATTTGGTGCAGTCCATGAGGAGGAGATGCACTGCAGTACCTAATGCAGCGGTGGCCACACCAGATACTGACTTATTTTGATTTTGACCCTCCCTTTGTTCAGGGACCATTATTCCTTTCTGTTAGTCAACATGTCTGTGGAACTTGTTCCGTTTATGTCTCAGTTGTTGAATCTTATGTTCATACAAATATTTACACATGTTAAGTTTGCTGAAAATAAACGCAGTTGACAGTGAGAGGACGTTTCTTTTGCCGAGTTTGAGATGACAGTGATCACAGGAATAGTGATGTCGCCTGTGTGTTTGACTCAGTACTCACGTTGCAGCGTTTCGCGAGAGTCCATGCCTTGCACCAGAAGGCGGGGTCCCCAGGTACACTGCTCCATACCCAGAAGCATTTGCACTGCCTCAGGACAGACCCCCACTTCTGTAACCAGGGACAACACAGTGCGCACTGTTAGACAAGCATTCATAAGCTTTAATTAATTCAACCAGGCCGGTCCTTTTTACCAACTTGACAAAAGATGTTATTCTATAGATTGTCCCCCCATATCTTGACTCATCCCACACCTATATTAGAGATTTAATGCCAGTGCTCACCATGCAGACAAAGTCAGGGTCCAACATCTGCAGGAGGAGCTGAACCAGCATGGGCTCATACTGCTCAACCAGGGTCACACTGGGAGGAGATAGACAGTGGTTAACACCAATGATAGAGAGATCTATACACACAGTCAAGTTGACACCTACTCATTACAGGGATTTTTTATTTACTATTTTCTACAATGTAGAATAAATAGTGAAGACATCAAAACTACGAAACACATATGGAATCATAGTAAGAAAAAAAGTGTTAAAAATCTAAATATATTTTATATTGAGATTCTTCAAAGTATCCACCTTTGCCTTGATGACAGCTTTGCACCGGTTGGGATTCTCTCAACCAGTTCATGAGGAGTCACCTAGAATGCATTCCAATTAACAGGTGTGCCTTTTTAAAAAGTTAATTTGTGGAACTTTTCCTTCTAATGCCTTTGAGCCAATCAGTTGTGTTGTGACAAGGTAGGAGGGATACAGAAGATAGCTCTATTTGGTAAAGAGACCGAGTCCAATATTATGGCAAGAATAGCTCAAATAAGCAAAGAGAAAACGACAGTCTCATTACTTTAAGACATGAAGGTCAGTCATTCTGCAAAATTTCAAGAACTTTGAAAGTTTCTTCAAGTGCAGTCGCAAAAACCATCAAGCGCGATGCTGAAACTGGCTCTCTGAGGACCGCCACAGGAGAGAAGACCCAGAGTTACCTCTGCTGCGAAGATACGTTCATTAGAGTTACCAGCCTCAGAAATTGCAGCCCAAATAAATGCTTCAGAGAGTTCAAGTAACAGACACACTCAACATCAAACTGTTCAGAGGAGACTGCGTGAATCAGGCCTTCATTGTCGAATTGCTGCAAAGAAACCACTACTAAAGGACACTAAGAAGAAACTTACACGGGCCGAGAAATTGACATTTGACCAGTGGAAATCTGTTCTTTGGGTCTGATGAGTCCAAATATGAGATTTAGTTCCAACCGCCATCTTTGTGAGACGCAGACTAGGTGAACGGCTGATCTCCACACGTGGTTCCCACGGAAGCATGGAGGGGTGCAGTGGACAAGTGCTCAGCATGTGGAACACCTTTGAGATGTTGGAAAAGCATTCCAGGTAAGCTGGTTGAGAGAAGCCAAGAGTGTGTCAAAGCTGTCATCGAGGCAAAGGGTGGCTTACTTTGAAGAATCAATATATTTTAACGTTTGTTACTACATGATTCCATACGTGTCATTTCAGAGTTGCATCCAGGATTATTCTTCAACGTAGAAAATAGTAAAAATATAGAAAAACCATTGTACTGGTAGTGTATGTATAAACACACTAGACTGATGGGGGCGCTGTGTTAAAGCCACCATGTCTCCATCTTGGCTCTCATGAATATTTGGAAGCTATAGAAAGTCCTTTAAGGTTTACATTCAACCCAATATGGCCGACCGGTAGCGTCCAAGTCTCAACGTCCAATACAAAGCATCAGTAATCCGGGTTTATATATACACGCACATCATTGGTTAACACACCGGAGGAGATAGACTATTGTGTCAGGAAACACTGTTAACTGACAGATCCCCATCACTGTGCCAAGCAGATACATTGGTCTCTTAATACCAGGAGGAGTCCACTTTGTTATATTTGCAGTGCTTTCAGAGTCTCCCAACTCACCTCGCTCCTCACGGCCTCTGGGACAAAGCTGCAGATTTCCTGACTGCGTCTTCGATCTGTGCCTCTGTGGCGTTTCTGTTCTAGTATACCGTCGATGTACTGCACAGCCACCTACACACCTCACAGAAACCCACCCGCCTCAACTCTTGCTTGGTCCACACCGCTGAGGATAGGGGACAGAAATAACTAAATCTGGGCCATGTTCAGTGGTATGAACAAAAGAGGGGGGGGGGGGGGGGTGACACTTGAGTCCCGTTATACCCCACACTCACTCCTTTAACACAATGAACACTACTCACGGATGAGGGCGCGGCTAGCGTCCTTGCAGAGCCCCAACACGGTGCCAGTAGTCTTAGGTCGGCCTCTTGTACCAGCAGCCAATGATGGCCTGGCCGTAGGCCTCAATCAGGTCCTTACACTGGACCGACAGGGAGGAAGGCAGCACAGAGCACACCTTCTCCACAGCACGCACCACATTCTGCTGAGAAGTAGCAAGGAGAGAGACACAGGGGTGAGGCCATGAACCCTACCATTTCATTTGACTTAACAAAAAAAAAACACCAGTCCTCTTCTGACTCAACCAGACAAACTGGCCACCCTGGGACTAGTTGCCCAGGTTCTATCTTTCTAGTGAGCCCCCCCCCCCCCCGATCTGCATTGCTTGCCTTTAGGAGTTGTAGGTTTTTAATATAAAGCACGTTGACAACTACTGATGGATAAGGGCTTTATAAAAATAAAAAGATAATTCCTTTCATCTCCTAGTTAAAGTCATTGAATATACACTATTTATATCAGTGGACAGGAATTCTCCTAACACAACAGCTTGGCTACCAAATAGCTAGCTAGACAAGGTGTATCACAGTAAACAATACCGCTGCTGCTCGAACTTCCTGCCATCCGTCACAGGGGTCAGAGACATGCAGGTACAAGACCAGGCATATAGTATAATATTGGAGATTGGTTAGTCACTTGACACACAGAACAAAACACTTGGTCTAAAGGAAGTTATGAAGAAAAAACTAAATAGATAAAACATTAAGGTTGTGAGTGACTAAAAAATCAAATACATTTCGGCACACATGCGACAATAGTCTCAGTCCTGTTTAGCGACCATGGGACATCTTTTTAATTAAATCTTTTATTTAGTCAGCCTGCTATGTTCTCAACAGAAATACTTGGTGAATTTGTTCACAACTGAACGATGAGACTGATCCTTCAGATAGGGGATGATGGTGATCAAAACTCCCGTTTAACATAAGGATGACAATTTTTTTTGATGTGTTCAACTCGAAGGAAGGAGGAAGGCCGAGACTGGCTGAAGAGCAGATCAACAAAGTGGCCCGTGCTCACAGAAAAAATGCATATTTGCTTACTTCAAGCACACAAGGCTGCTACAAGGGCACACCGGCAGTACACAGGATATTGATTGGTAACCCTCTAGCTGCAGCCTATCCCTGCAGACTCCCAGCAGACAGCTCAGGGGTTGAACCGGGCAAAACCTGTTAGTTTAAACCCCCCTCACCGATTTCTGGAAGTAGGATTTACAGATGCAGATCATCTGATTTGTTTTTTTTCAAACAGTGAGACAAAACTGACCTCTGAAAGAGTAGCAAAAAGAGCAGTGTCACGATCAGTAGGGTCTCAGGTCTTCATCCAGAATACCAGAGGGCGCACAATCACTTATAATATAGATCTCATACCTATAATTCTTTTTTATTTTTTTTAAACAGAGATGTTCCAGTCTACGCCGGTTTGAACCTGAACCCTTTTAGGACTTAACAGTCATGTTTTATAGCAGGCCACATTCAGTTGTGACTACTCATCTTCTCATCCTCCGACATGCTCTCCATCTCCTTCATCATAACTCACATAAGGCAACATTGGGGGGGAGTCTCGGGAACTGCACCACATGTCTAGTAGAAAAAGACAGTTAGTATAGCAATACCCAGTACAACATCATCCGACAATCTAGCTTTCTGGAAAGAGGAACACCTTTTACAGAACGATGTCACTGATGAACAGATTCCTGACAATGTAAGCAGCATCTCTCCCAGCCCTGACGCGACAGAGGTTCTCTCCAGCCCTGACCACAGTTCATACAGTTTGAAAATAACCTGTGGAGTTATGTACGCAAGTGGCCAGTGCCCTTTACACTAGTATCAGGAAGTTAACCTACCCTTGGCATGCTTGACAGCTCCATCTCAGTGGCAGGACACAGTTTGACACGGTATGGTTGGGCAGCACAGCTTCATCATGGGGACAGAGCTCTTCACATCAGCAAGCAAAAGCCGGCAACAGCACAGATACCTTGGGTTGGCTTGGGGGGGGGGGGGAGAAGGTCAGAATGGACACATTCATACCACAGAAAATGTTTCTTTTCCTAGGCCACTACAACCACCGTCTTACCAGTCCACCGTTCCATAGGCCAGCTACACCACCAACTACCAGTCCCCCGTTCCTATGCCAATCTACAACCACCTTGCTACCAGTCCCCGTTCCATAGGCCAAGCTACAACCACCACCTACCAGTCTCCCCGTTCCATAGGCCAGCTACACCCCACCTACTCCGTCCCCCGTTCATAGGCCAACTACCCCACACCACCAGTCCCCCGTTCCATAGGCCAAGCTACAACCACCACCTCCAGTCCCCCGTTCCATAGCCAAGCCTATCAACCACCACCTACCAGTCCCCCGTTTCCTAAGCCCAAGCTACAACCACCACCTACCAGTCCCCCGTCCATAGGCCAAGCTTACATCCCCACCTACCAGTCCCGCGTTCCATAGGCCAAGCTACCCACCCCTACCAGTCCCCCGTTCCATAGCCAAGCTCAACCACCACCTACCGATCCCCCCGTTCCCTGGCCAATGCTACAACCACCTTCTACCAGTCCCCCGTTCCATAGCCAAGCCTACAACACCTTCTACGCATCCCCCGTTCCATAGGCAAGCTACACCACTACCATCCCCCGTTCCATGTCCACATTACAACCACTACCAGTCCCCCGTTCCATAGGCCAAGCTACTTCTAGAGCCAAGGCATGCATAGGCAACATGCACCCAGAGCAGATGTTTTCTTCCAGACATAATAGGCATTAAGACCCTATCAAACATGTTTGTGGCCTGAGAGAAAAAAATAAATAAAAGGGAACAGCTCCATGTGCAGTCCAGCATGAAGACATGCACACAAAAATACATTTCAAAAAGTTGATAGCTTGCGACCTAAAATATTATTTTTATCCAGCACAACTAAAACGATTAAACACTGATTCGATCTAGAACAGTAGAGGTGAGTTAAGCAGCACTAGTACAAGCCAGTCACAGGAAGCAGATGCTAAGCTGTGGCCAGACAGATTGGTTTA
>NC_052341.1:5457933-5474951 GCF_016432855.1 Salvelinus namaycush | reverse complement strand
CCCCTTTCTCAAGAGAGAGGCCAAGGCTGGAACACACGCTATTTTTTTCATCCCCCCTTTTTGAACAACTACTACTGTCCTACTAATCTGCGTCTACTCCTACTACCTACTGTCTACGTTACTATGTCTACTCGTCGTCTAACCTACTCTACTGTTACTACCTACTGTCTAACTGTCACTTACTACCTACGTCTACTGTCTACTACCTACGCCCTTCCTACTACCTACTGCCTCGTCTACTGTCTACTACCTACCTCTACGCTATACTATGCCTACTGTCTACTGTCTGACTTCTCACCGTACCCCTACTGATCTACTGTCTACTGTCACTTACTACCTACTGTCTACTTACTACTGTCTACTACTACCATACTGCTAACTCCTACTGTTATCTACTGTCTACTATCTACTGTCTATGTCTTACTGTCTACTACCTACTGACTCTACTACCTTACTACCTACCTACTGTCTAACACACTCTACTGTCTACTGCTCTATGTTCTACTACTCTACTGGTCTACTGTCTACTGTCTACGACCTTACACTGATTACTGTCTACTGTCTACTACTGTCTACGTCCTCTACTGTTACGTACTACATGTCTCTACCTACTGTCTCTGACTCTACTACCTACCTGCCTCTACTGTCTACTGTCTACTTGTCTCTACTGCTCCTATCTACTGTCTTACTATCTACTGTCTACTGTCTACTGTCTACTGTCACTCTACGCGTATCATGTACTCACATACTGTCTACTGTCTACTGTCTACTACCTCTGTCTAACTACCTACGTCTACTGCTACTGTCTTACCTACTGGCTCACTGGATGTCTACTAATACTGTCTACTGTCTACTGTCTACTTACATGTCTACTGTCTACTGTCTATACTACTGTCTACCTATACTGTCACATGGTCTCTGTCTCTACCTACTGTCTATGTCTACTACCTGTCTACTGTCTATGTACTGATCCTACTGTCTACTACCTTCACTATACTGCTACGCACTACCACTGCCTGTCCTATACTGTCCATACTGTCTACATAACTTTCTCTGTCTACTACCTACTGTTCTACTACCTACTGTCTACTTACCCTTCCTACTTGTCTACTAACGTCCTACTGGTCTACTGTATCTACTGTACTACTTCTACTCGTCTACTTAGTCTACTGTCTACCGTACTACCTACCTTACTGTCTCACTGTCTACTGTCTACGTCACGTCTATCTATCTATTGTCTACTGTCTTACCTCTACTAGTCTACGTTCTGTTACTGTTACTGTCTAACTGTACTACGTCTTACCTACTATACTGTCTACTACCTACTGCTTCTATCTACTGTCTATCCTGTCTACTGTCTTTCTACTGTCTACTCTACGCTACTGTCTATCACGTACTCTACTGCTATACCTATTCGCCTATCTAGCTACTACTGTCTACTGTCATCTACTCTACTGTCCTACATGTACTACGTCTACTCCGTCCTAGTATACATGATACTGTCTACTCCTACTGTCTACTTGTCCTACTGTCTACTACCTACTACCTAACTACTGTCTAAATCCTACTGCTACTGTCTACTGTCTACTGTCTACTGTCTACTACCTACTGTCTGCTACGTTACTGTCTGTACTACCTACTGTCATCTACCACTTGTACTACTGTCTACTGTCTAACCTACGTCTATTACTGCTATACCTACGGTCTACTACTATACGTTCTGACGCCTACTGTCTACTGTCTACTGTCTACTTCTACTACCTACTCTACTGTCTACTTGTCTATGATCCTACTGTCACTCTACTCTACTGCTACCTGGCTACTGTCTACTGCTATACCTACTGTCTATCCTACTACCTCTGTCTACTACCTACTGTCTACTACCTACGCGACTGTACTACTGTCTACTGTCCCCTACCGTCTACTCTACTCTACTACTACTTCTCTGTCTACTGTCTACGGTCTACTCTACTGTCTACGTCCTACTTCTACGTACTGTCTGACTACCTCATGTCTAACTACTGTCTACTTACCTACTGCTAGTGTCTACTGTATAATTACCTACTGCCTACTGCCTACTGTTACTACCTACTATCTGCTCCTAATACCTACGTCTACTGTGCTATCCTGTCTACTAGCTACTGTCTATTCATACTATCCTACTATGTCTAACTCGCTACGGTACTACGGTCTAATTACCTACTGTACTCCTACTGCTACTGTAAAAAATGCTCTACTACGGCTACTGTCTACTATCTACTACTGCACACTACTGCATCTACTGTCTACTGTCCGTACTCCTGTCTACTACACTCTACTCTCCTTCGTCTACTTCTATCTCTACACTGTCTACTTGCTACATCACTCTATGAACATCTACTACTGTCTACTGCTTACAACTACTACGTCTACTGTCTACTACTACTGTTACCTACTGTCTACTCTATCCCTACTGTCTACTGTCTACTGCTACTAATCGCTACCTACTACTGTCTACTACCTATGTCTATGTCTACGTCCTCCTAATGTCTACTACCTACTGTCTACTGTCTACTGCTCTACTACGTCTACTCCTATTCTACGTACTACTTGTCTTACTGTCCTATCTACTGTCTACTCTACTTACTAGTCTATCTACGCTACTGTCTGACCTAACTGTCTACTGTCTGATACTACTGTCTACTGGTCTACTACCTACTGTCTCACTAGCTACTGTCCTACTACCTACTGTCTACTGTCTATGTCTACTCTACTATACTGTCACTGTCTACTACCCTACTGTCTACTTTCTACTGTTACTACTACTGTTCTCTACTTGTCTACTGTCCGATTCTACCTGGCTACTACTGTCCTACTTCGACTCTACTGCTAGTCTATTACTGTATACTGCTATCTACTCTCTACTTGTTATGTCTACTTCCTACTGTCTACTTCCTATACCACTATTCTACTGTAACTACTGTATGCTACTACCTACTGTCTACTGTACTAGCTGTTCTACGTCTACTGTCCTTGTCTACGTCGACTATACTTCACTGTCTACTGTACTACTACGCTACTGTCTCTAGTCTACGTCTACTGTTACTTCCCTACTGCTACTGTCTACTACGTACTACTAGCTTACGTATAACTGTCTACTGTCTACTATCACTACTGTATACTGCTACGCATACCTACATCTACGTCTACTACCTATGTCATACTGTACTACTGTCTACTGCCTACTACCTACTCGTCTACTGCTACTACTATGTCTACTGTATACCACTCCTACTCCTACTACCTACTGTCTTCCTACTGTCTATGTCTCCTGTCTACTACCTACTGTCTGACTCTACCTTACGTACGGTCACTACATCTACGTAGCTATGCTATATCTACGTCTACTTCTACACTGTCTACTGTCACCCTACGTTACTGTCTATTTCTGATCGCTACTGTCTACTACTGTCTACTGTCTACCCTACGCTACTGACCATACGCTACTGTCTACTACCTAACTGTCTACTACCTACTGTCCCTCTGTCACTACCTACATGTCTACTACCTAGCTTCTCTACATACTACCTACTGTCTACTACTACCTACTGTCTATACCTACGCCTACTGTCTACCTACCGCTACTATACTGATCTACTGTCTACTACTACTGTCTATTACCTATACTACTGCTTACTGCCCTACTGTCTACTGTCCTATACTACTGTCTACGCTCTACCTACTGTCTTCCTTCACTGCTCTACTACCCTACTACCTACTCATGTTCCTACTGTCTACTGTCTACTACCTACTACCTACGCTACTAGCCTACTGCTACTCCTACTGTCTACTGTCTACACTACGTTCTCCTACTGTCACTGTTACTTCTACTGTCTAGCTACTACTGTCTACTGTCTTACTACCTACTGTTTACTGTCTACTGCTCGTTACTGTAACTACTGTCTACTACCTACTGTCTCTGTCATACTGTCTACTGTCCCTTACTACTGTCTCTACTACGTCACAGTGGTCTACTGTCTAACTCGTCTACTGTCTACTGTCTACTACCTTACTGTCTACTACCTACTGTCTACTGCTAACTGGTCTTACTACTACCTAATGTCTACGTACTACGGTCTAACTACTGACTGTCTATCCTACTATCTAGCTACGTCTATACTAACTACTGTCTTTATCTCTATCTACTGTCTACTACCTACTGTCTACTGTCTACTGCCTACTCCTATTACTACTGTCTACTGTCTACGTACTACGTTCTACTACACACTTCTCTGCTTCTACTACCACTGTCTACTGTCTACTTCTACTACCCTACTGTTCTCTGCTACTGTCTATGATCTACTACCTACTATCTACTGTCTACTGTCTACTACCTACTGTCTGTCTACTGTCTACTGTCTACTGTCTACTGTCTACTATCTACTGTCTACTGTCTACTACCTACTGTCTACTACCTACTGTCTACTACCTACTGTCTACTGTCTACTACCTACTGTCTACTGTCTACTGTCTACTGTCTACTGTCTACTGTCTACTACCTACTGTCTACTGTCTACTGTCTACTACCTACTACCTACTACCTACTGTCTACTGTCTACTGTCTACTGTCTACTGTCTACTGTCTACTGTCTACTACCTACTACCTACTGTCTACTGTCTACTGTCTACTACCTACTACCTACTGTCTACTGTCTACTGTCTACTACCTACTGTCTGCTACCTACTGTCTACTACCTACTACCTACTGTCTACTGTCTACTGTCTATACTACTACCTTACTGTCTACTGTCTACTGTCTACTGTCTATCCCTGTACTTCTACTGTATACTACCTACTGTCTCTACCTACTGTCTACTACCTACTGTATACTACTATGTCTACTACCTACTATCTACTGTTACTGTCTCTACTGCTACTCTACCTACTACCTACTGTCTACTACCTACTGTCTACTGTCTACTGTCTACTACCTACTGTCTACTACCTACTGTCTACTGTCTACTACCTACTGTCTACTGTCTACTGTCTACTGTCTACTGTCTACTACCTACTGTCTACTACCTACTGTCTACTACCTACTACCTACTGTCTACTGTCTACTGTCTACTACCTACTACCTACTGTCTACTACCTACTGTCTACTGTCTACTGTCTACTACCTACTGTCTACTACCTACTGTCTACAGCTACTCTACTGTCTACTACCTACTGTCTACTGTCTACTGTCTACTGTCTACTGTCTACTGTCTACTACCTACTGTCTACTGTCTACTGTCTACTACCTACTGTCTACTGTCTACTGTCTACTACCTACTGTCTACTGTCTACTACCTACTGTCTACTGTCTACTGCCTACTGTCTACTGTCTACTGTCTACTACTACTGTACTGTTACTGTCCTACTGTCTATACCTACTGTCTACTGTCCTACTGTCTACTACTACTCTACTGTCTACTGTCTACTACAACTGTCTACTGTCTACTGTCTATCACCTACTGTCCTACTGTCTACTTCTACGTCTACTACCCTACTGTCTACTGTCTACTTACCTACTGTATACTGTCTACTGTCTACTACCTACTGTCTACTGTCTACTGTTACTGTCTACTACTACATTCTACTGTCTACTGTCTACTACCTACTGTCTACTGTCTACGTCTACTGTCTACTGTCTACTGTCTACTGGCTACTACCTCTGTTACTACCTACTGTCTACTCTACTGTCTACTGTCTACTACCTACTGTCTACTGTCTACTGTCTACTGTCTACTGTCTACTACTACTGTCTTACTGTCTACTACCTACGTCTACTGTCTACTGTCTACTACCTTCTATCTTACTGTCTACTGTCTACTACCTACTGTCTACTGTCTACTGTCTACTACCTACTGTCTACTACCTACTGTCTACTACTACTGTCTACTGTCTACTCGTTTCTACTACTACTGTCTACTGTCTACTGTCTATACCTACTGTCTACTGTCTACTGTCTCACTACCTAACTGTCTACTGTTCCTACTGTTACTACCTACTGTCTACTGTCTACTGTCTACTACCTACTGTCTACTGTCTACTGTTTACCTACTGTCCTACCTACTTTCTACGACCTACTGTCTATCTACCTACTGTCTACTGTCTACTGTCTACTGTCTACTGTCTACTGTCTACTTCTACTGTCTATACTACTGTCTACTTACTCTACTACCTTGTCACTGTCTACTGTCTATGTACCTACGTCTACTGTCTACTGCTACTATCTACGTGTCTACTACCTACTGTCTACTTACTACTGTCTACTACCTACTGTCTACTGTCTACTACTCTACTGTCTACTGTCTACTGTCTACTGTCTACTGTCTACTACATGTCAACTGTCTACTGTCTAACTGTCTACTACCTACTGTCTACTGTCTACTGTCTACTCTCTACTATACTACTGTCTACTGTCTATCTACTACTACTGTCTACTGCTCCTACTGTCTACTGTCTACTGTCTACTTACCTACTGTCTACTACCTACTGTCTACTACTGTCTACTACCTACTGTCTACTGTACCTACTGTCTACTGTTACTCTATACTACTGTCTACTGTCTACTGTCTACTACCTACTGTCTACTACCTACTACCTACTGTCTACTGTCTACTGTCTACTGTCTACTACCTACTACCTACTGTCTACTGTCTACTGTCTACTACCTACTACCTACTGTCTACTGTCTACTGTCTACTGTCTACTACCTACTGTCTGCTACCTACTGTCTACTACCTACTACCTACTGTCTACTGTCTACTGTCTACTACCTACTACCTACTGTCTACTGTCTACTGTCTACTGTCTACTGTCTACTGTCTACTACCTACTGTCTACTGTCTACTACCTACTGTCTGCTACCTACTGTCTACTACCTACTGTATACTACCTACTGTCTACTACCTACTACCTACTGTCTACGTCTACTGCTACTACCTTATCTACTGTACTCCACTGTCTACTGTCTACTGTCTACTACCTACTACCTACTGTCTACTACCTACTGTCTACTGTCTACTGTCTACTGTCTACTACCTACTGTCTACTACCTACTGTCTACTACCTACTACCTACTGTCTACTGTCTACTGTCTACTACCTACTACCTACTGTCTACTACCTACTGTCTACTGTCTACTGTCTACTACCTACTGTCTACTACCTACTGTCTACTACCTACTGTCTACTGTCTACTACCTACTACCTACTGTCTACTGTCTACTGTCTACTGTCTACTGTCTACTGTCTACTGTCTACTGTCTACGTCTACTGTCTACTACCTACTGTCTACTTGTCTAACTGTCTACTACCTACCTAGTCTACTGTCTACTGTCTACTACCTACTGTCTACTGTCTACTACCTACTGTCTACTACCTACTGTCTACTGTCTACTGTCTACTGTCTACTGTCTACTACCTACTGTCTACTGTCTACTGTCTACTACCTACTGTCTACTGTCTACTGTCTACTGTCTACTACCTACTATCTACTGTCTACTGTCTACTACCTACTGTCTACTGTCTACTGTCTACTGTCTACTACCTACTGTCTACTGTCTACTGTCTACTACCTACTGTCTACTGTCTACTGTCTACTACCTACTGTCTACTGTCTACTGTCTACTGTCTACTACCTACTGTCTACTGCCTACTGTCTACTGTCTACTATGTTCTACATGTCTACTGTACCTACTGTCTACTGTCTACTGTCTACGTTACTCTAACTACTGTCTACTGTCTACTACCGTCTACTGTCTACCTACTGTCTACTACCTACTTGTCTACTGTCTACTACCTAATGTCTAATGTCTACTGTCTACTGTCTACTGTACTACTCTTACTGTCTACTGTCTACTACCTACTGTCTACTGTCTACTGTCTACTAACTACTACTACTACTGTCTACTGTCTACTACCTACTGTCTACTGTTACTACCTACTGTCTACTACCTACTGTTATACCTACTGTCTACTGTCTACTAGTCTAACTACCTACTGTCTACTGTCTACTGTCTACTACTACTGTCTACTGTCTACCTGTCTACTACCTACTGCTCTACTTGTCATGTCTACTACCTACTGTTACTGCTTCTACTGTCTACTACCTACTCTGTCTACTGTCTACGTCTACTACCTACTGGTCTACTCTACTGTCTACTACCTACTGTCTACTACTACTGTCTACGTCTACTGTCTACTGTCTACTGTCTACGTACTACTTGTCTACTGTCTACTACCTACTGTCTACTGTCTACTGTCTACTACCTACTGTCTACTCGTCTGTCTACTACCTACTGTCTACTGTCTACTACCTACTGTCTACTACCTACTGTCTACTACCTACTGTCTACTACCTACTGTCTACTGTCTACTACCTACTGTCTACTACCTACTGTCTACTGTCTACTACCTACTGTCTACTGTCTACTGTCTACTGTCTACTGTCTACTGTCTACTGTCTACTGTCTACTACCTACTGTCTACTGTCTACTACCTACTATCTACTGTCTACTGTCTACTACCTACTGTCTACTGTCTACTACCTACTGTCTACTGTCTACTACCTATTGTCTACTGTCTACTGTCTACTACCTACTGTCTACTGTCTACTACCTACTGTCTACTGTCTACTACCTATTGTCTACTGTCTACTGTCTACTGTCTACTACCTATTGTCTACTGTCTACTGTCTACTACCTACTGTCTACTGTCTACTACCTACTGTCTACTGTCTACTACCTATTGTCTACTGTCTACTGTCTACTACCTACTGTCTACTGTCTACTGTCTACTGTCTACTGTCTACTGTCTACTGTCTACTACCTACTGTCTACTGTCTACTACCTACTGTCTACTGTCTACTACCTACTGTCTACTGTCTACTACCTACTACCTACTACCTACTACCTACTGTCTACTGTCTACTGTCTACTGTCTACTGTCTACTGTCTACTGTCTACTACCTACTGTCTACTGTCTACTGTCTACTACCTACTGTCTACTACCTACTGTCTACTACCTACTGTCTACTGTCTACTGTCTACTACCTACTGTCTACTGTCTACTGTCTAACTGCTGTCTACTGTCTGTAACTACCTACTGTCTACTGTCTACTGTCTACTACCTACTGTCTACTGTCTACTACCTACTGTCTACTGTCTACTGTCTACTACCTACTGTCTACTGTCTACTGTCTACTGTCTACTGTCTACTGTCTACTGTCTACTACCTACTGTCTACTGTCTACTGTCTACTACCTACTGTCTACTGTCTACTGTCTACTGTCTACTACCTACTGTCTACTACCTACTGTCTACTGTCTACTACCTACTACCTACTGTCTACTGTCTACTACCTACTGTCTACTGTCTACTACCTACTGTCTTCTACCTACTGTCTACTGTCTACTGTCTACTGTCTACTGTCTACTGTCTACTACCTACTGTCTACTGTCTACTACCTTCTGTCTTCTACCTACTGTCTACTACCTACTGTCTACTGTCTACTACCTACTGTCTACTACCTACTGTCTACTGTCTACTGTCTACTGTCTATACTACTGTCTACGTCTACTGTCTACTGTCTACACCTACTGACTACTGTCTACTACCTATTGGCTACTGTCTACTGTTCTACCTACTGTCTACTGTCTACTGTCTACTGTCCTACTACTACTGTCTACTGTCTACGTGCTTACTAATACTGTCTACTGTCTACTGTCTACTACCTATCTGTCTACTCCTACTGTCTACTGTCTACCTAGTCTCTACCTACTGTCTAATGTCTACTGTCTACTACTACTGTCTACTGTCTACT
The DNA here is from genome assembly GCF_016432855.1 of Salvelinus namaycush. Lineage (NCBI taxonomy): Eukaryota > Metazoa > Chordata > Actinopteri > Salmoniformes > Salmonidae > Salvelinus > Salvelinus namaycush. The sequence goes on along the minus strand of NC_052341.1, from coordinate 5,465,103 downwards.
GCCTACTGTCTACTGTTACTGTCTACTACCTCTACCTAATGTCTACTGTCTACTGTCTTCTACTGTCTACTGTCTACTGGTCTACTGTCTACTACCTACTGTCATACCTACTGTCTACTGTCTACTGTCTACTATCCTACTGTCTTACTACCTACTGTCTACTGTCTACATGTCTACTACCTACTGTCTTCATGTCTACTACTCTACTGTACTACTACCTACTGTCTACTGTCTACTGTCTACTGTCTACTGATACTGTCTACTGTCACTACCTACTGTCTCACTGTCTACTGTTACTACCTACTGTCTTACTACCTACTGTCTACCTGTCTACTGTCTACTGTTCCTATACCTTACTGTCTACTGTCTACTACCTACTGTCTACTACCTAATGTCTACTGTTCTACTGTCTACTGTCACTACCACTGTCTACTGCTACTGTCCTACTACTACTGTCTACTGTCTACTGTCTACTACCTACTGTCTACTACCTACTGTCTACTCTACTACCTACTTATGTCTACTAACTATGTCTACTGTCTACTACCTACTTGTCTACTGTCTAACTCGTCTACTGTCTACTGTCTACTGTCTACTAATACTGTCTAATACCTACTGTCTACTGTCTTACTACCTATCTGTCTACTGTCTACTGTCTACTGTTACTACATTTTTGTCTACTGTCTTTTACTACCTACCTGTCTACTGTCTAATACTACTGTCTACTGTCTACTGTCTACTGTCGTGTACTGTATACTGTTCTACTGTCTACTGTCTACTACCTACTGCTCTAATGCTACTGTCTACTGTCTACTACCTACTGTCTACTGTCTACTATACTGTCTATACTACTGTTACTGTCTACTGTATACTGTTACTGTCTACTGTCTAACTAATACTGTCTACTACTACTGTCTACTGTCTACTGTACTCTACTTCTACTTACCTACTACTACTGTCTACTGTCTACTGTTACTGTCTACGTCTACTGTACTTTCTACCTACTACCTACTGTCTCTACTGTCTACGTCTACTGTCTACTGTCTACTGTCTACTTACCTACTGTCTACTGACTACTGTCTACTACCTACTGTCTACTGTCTACTGGTCTACTGTCTATAGCCTACTGTCTACTGTTCTACTGTCTACTGTTCTACTACCTACTGTCTACTGTCTATGTCTACTACCTACTGTCTATGTCTACGACCTACCTTATACTGTCTACTGTCTACTGTCTACTGTCTACTGTCTACTGTCTACTGTCTACTACCTACTGTCTACTGTCTACTGTCTACTACCTACTGTCTTACTGTTACTGTCTACTGTCTACTGTCTACTGTCTACTGCTACTACCTACTGTCTACGTACTGTCTACTGTCTACTGTCTACTGTCTACTCTACTGTACTACTACTGTCTACTACCTACTGTCTACTGTTACTGTCTACTGTCTACTACCTACGTCTACTGTCTACTGTCTACTGTCTACTACCTACTGTCTACTGTCTACTGTCTACTGTCTACTGTCTACTGTCTACTGTCTACTGTCTACTGTCTACTGTCTACTGTCTACTACCTACTGTCTACTGTCTACTGTCTACTGTCTACTGTCTACTACCTACTGTCTACTGTCTACTACCTACTGTCTACTGTCTACTACCTACTGTCTACTGTCTACTACCTACTGTCTACTACCTACTGTCTACTGTCTACTACCTACTGTCTACTACCTACTGTCTACTGTCTACTACCTACTGTCTACTGTCTACTACCTACTGTCTACTGTCTACTACCTACTGTTACTGTCTACTGTTACTACCTATTGTCTACTGTCTACTGTCTACTACTACCTACTGTCTACTGTCTACTCTACTGTACTTACCTATTGTCTACTGTCTACTGTCTACTACTACTGTCTACTGTTCTACTGCTACTGTCTACTCTACTCTCTACTGTCTACTACCTACTGTCTACTGTCCTACTACCTACTGTCTACTGTCCTACTACCTATTGTCTACTGTCACTGTCTACTTACTGTCTACGTACTGTTACTGTCTACTGTCTACTGTCTACTGTCTACTACCTACTGTCTACTGTCTACTGTCTACTACCTACTGTCTACTACCTACTGTCTACTACCTACTGTCTACTGTCTACTGTCTACTACCTACTGTCTACTGTCTACTGTCTACTGTCTACTGTCTACTACCTACTGTCTACTGTCTACTGTCTACTACCTACTGTCTACTGTCTACTACCTACTGTCTACTGTCTACTGTCTACTACCTACTGTCTACTGTCTACTGTCTACTGTCTACTGTCTACTGTCTACTACCTACTGTCTACTGTCTACTGTCTACTACCTACTGTCTACTGTCTACTGTCTACTACTACGTCTACTACTACTGTCTACTGTTTACTACTACTACTACTGTCTACTGTCTACTACCTACGTCTACTGTCTATCTACTGTCTTCTACCTATGTCTGTTACTGTCTACTGTCTACTGTCTACCGTCTACTACCTACTGTCTACTGTCTACTTCTGTCTTCTACCTACTGTCTACTACTACTGTCATGTCTACTACTACTGTTACTACCTACTGTCTACTGTCTACTACTGTCTACTTACCGTACTGTCTACTGTCTATGTACTACCTACTGTCTACTGTCTACTACCTACTGTCTACTGTCTACCTACTGTCTACTGTCTACTGTCTACTGTCTACTACCTACTGTCTACTGTCTACTGTCTACTACCTACTGTCTACTGTCTACTGTCTACTACCTACTGTCTACTACCTACTGTCTACTGTCTACTACCTACTGTCTACTACCTACTGTCTACTGTCTACTGTCTACTACCTACTGTCTACTGTCTACTGTCTACTACCTACTGTACTACTATGTCTACTACTACTGCTCATACCTACTGTCTACTGTCTACTACCTTACTGTCTACTAACCTACTGTCTAATGTCTACTACTACTGTCTACTACCACTGTATAATGTCTACTACCTACTGTCTACTACCTACTGTTACTGTCTACTGTCTACCTACTGTTACTGCTACTGTCTACTACCTACGTCTACTGTCTACTACCTACTGTCTATACCTTACTGCTACCTACTGTCTACTGTCTATACCTACTGTCTACTGTCTACTGTTACTACTACTGTTACCACGTCTACTGTCTACTGTTACTGTACTACCTACTGTTATGTCTACTACCTACTGGCTACTACCTACTGTCTACTGTCTACTGTCTATGTCTACTACATACTGTCTACTGTTTCTACTGTCTACTTACCACTGTCTTACTGTCTACTTTCTACTACCTACTCGTCTTACCTGTCTACTGTCTACTGTCTACTACCTACTGTCTACTACCTACTGTCTACTGTCTACTGTCTACTGTCTACTGTCTACTGTCTACTGTCTACTGTCTACTGTCTACTAATACTGTCTACTACCTACTGTCTACTGTCTACTACCTACTGTCTACTGTCTACTGTCTACTGTATACTAATACTGTCTACTACCTACTGTCTACTGTCTACTACCTACTGTCTACTGTCTACTGTCTACTGTCTACTGTCTACTGTCTACTGTCTACTGTCTACTACCTACTGTCTACTGTCTACTGTCTACTGTCTACTACCTACTGTCTACTGTCTACTATCTACTGTCTACTACCTACTGTCTACTGTCTACTGTCTACTGTCTACTGTCTACTGTCTACTAATACTGTCTACTACCTACTGTCTACTGTCTACTGTCTACTGTCTACTGTCTACTACCTACTACCTACTGTCTACTGTCTACTGTCTACTGTCTACTGTCTACTGTCTACTACCTACTACCTACTGTCTACTGTCTACTGTCTACTGTCTACTGTCTACTGTCTACTACCTACTGTCTACTGACTACTGTCTACTACCTACTGTCTACTGTCTACTGTCTACTGTCTACTACCTACTGTCTACTGTCTACTGTCTACTGTCTACTACCTACTGTCTACTGTCTACTACCTACTGTCTACTGTCTACTACCTACTGTCTACTGTCTACTGTCTACTGTCTACTGTCTACTGTCTGTCTACTGTCTACTACCTACTGTCTACTGTCTACTGTCTACTACCTACTGTCTACTGTCTACTGTCTACTGTCTACTGTCTACTGTCTACTGTCTACTACCTACTGTCTACTGTCTACTGTCTACTGTCTACTGTCTACTGTCTACTGTCTACTACCTACTGTCTACTGTCTACTGTCTACTACCTACTGTCTACTGTCTACTGTCTACTGTCTACTACCTACTGTCTACTGTCTACTGTCTACTGTCTACTACCTACTGTCTACTACCTACTGTCTACTGTCTACTGTCTACTACCTACTGTCTACTGTCTACTGTCTACTGTCTACTGTCTACTACCTACTACCTACTGTCTACTGTCTACTGTCTACTGTCTACTGTCTACTGTCTACTACCTACTGTCTACTGTCTACTACCTACTGTCTACTGTCTACTGTCTACTACCTACTGTCTACTGTCTACTGTCTACTGTCTACTGTCTACTACCTACTGTCTACTGTCTACTGTCTACTGTCTACTGTCTACTGTCTACTACCTACTACCTACTGTCTACTGTCTACTGTCTACTGTCTACTACCTACTGTCTACTATCTACTGTCTACTACCTACTGTCTACTACCTACTGTCTACTACCTACTGTCTACTGTCTACTGTCTACTGTCTACTACCTACTGTCTACTGTCTACTGTCTACTGTCTACTGTCTACTGTCTACTGTCTACTGTCTACTACCTATTACCTACTGTCTACTGTCTACTGTCTCTCCTATGGGAGTACTGCACTACATAGGGAAAAGGGTACCATTTGTGATGCCACCCTATACTCAGGGAGCAGGGAAGACTTCTAGCCCATTTAACAGAGTTACACGGTGTGCTTTATACTCAACACTAGCATTAGTCTACCCCGTCACTACGGATGAGTAACCTAATGTAAAAATACTTATTCATTCCTGACACAGAGGACAATAGCTTTAGCTACTTTGAAAACTACATCTCTTTCTACCCATCTTCTCTTTCTCTCTCTCTTTCTCCTCTTCTATTGCATACTCTCCCTCTCCCACCTGTCTTTCTCTCTCTCTCTCCCTCTCTTTTTCTCCCTCTCTCTCGCTCTCCCTCCCTCCCTCTTTTTCTCCCTCTCTCTCCTCTACCGCCTCTACCTCCCTCTCTCTCTTGATCTCAATCTCTCTCTTTATTTCTCTCTCTCTTGACTCTTCCTCCCCCTCTTTCTCTTCTGTCTTCTATCTCCTTCCCACAGCCCTGCCCTATTTATCCCTGGCTACTCCGCCTGCTTGTCTCGTGTAGCTCTGGGGCATTTGACACCTGGTGGCGTCTGGAATCGTGTCCCTGTCCTGTGTGGCTGGGCTGCTGCTCTGTCTGCTAGTGGGGTCGGTCTAGTAGTATACCGATTTTGGAAGAAGGTTTTTCTCTGCAGTAAACTGTAGGTTGTAATCCTGACTTGATTCGACCGTGATTTCTCCCTATGCTATTACCCAGATTGTCAGTCAGAACTAGTGAAAACACACTACAAAGTATTAGCATGTCAGCGTACACTTCAGAATATATATGTATATTATTTTTTATAGCTATTACAGTTGAAGTTGGACGTTTACATACACCTTACCCAAATACATTTAAACTTTTTCACAATTCCTGACATTTAATCCAAGTAAAAATTCCCTGTTTTAGGTCAGTTAGGATCAACACTTTATTTTAAGAATGTGAAATGTCAGAATATTAAGAGAGAATGATTTCTTTCAGCTTTTATTTCTTTCATCACATTCCCAGTGGGTCAGAAGTTTACATACACTCAATTAGTATTTGGTAGCATTGCCTTTAAATTGTTTAACTTGGGTCAACTGTTTCAGGTATCCTTCCACAGCTTCCCACAATAAGTTGTGGGAATTTTGGCCCATTCCTCCTGACAGAGCTGGTGTAACTGAGTCAGGTTTATAGGCCTCCTTGCTCACAAACACTTTTTCAGTTCTACCCACACATTTTCTATAGGATTGAGGTCAGGGCTTTGTGATGGCCAATCCAATACCTTGACTTTGTTGTCCTTAAGCCATTTTGCCACAACTTTGGAAGTATGCTTGGGGTCATTGTCCATTTGGAAGACCCATTTACGACCAAGCTTTAACATCCTGACTGATGTCTTGAGATGTTGCTTCAAATATATCCACATAATATTCCTCCCTCATGATGCCATCTATTATGTGAAGTCCTGCAGCAAAGCACACCCACAACATGATGCTGCCACCCCTGTGCTTCACAGTTAGGATGGTGTTCTTCGGCTTGCAAGTCTCCCCCTTTTTTCTCCAAACATAACGATGGTCATTTTGGCCAAACAGTTCTATTTTTGTTTCATCAGACCAGATGACATTTCTCCAAAAAGTACGATCTTTGTCCCCATGTGCAGTTGCAATCCTTAGTCCGGCTTTTTTATGGCGGTTTTGGAGCAGTGGCTTCTTCCTTGCTGAGCGTCCTTTCAGGTTATGTCGATATAGGACTCGTTTTACTGTGGATATAGATACTTTGGTGCCTGTTTCCTCCAGCATATTCACAAGGTCCTTTGCTGTTGTTCTGGGATTGATATGCGCTTTTCGAACCAAAGTACGTTCATCTCTAGGAGACAGAACGTGTCTCCTTCCTGAGCGGTATGACGGCTGTGTGGTCCCATGGTGTTTATTCTTGCGTACTATTGTTTGTACAGATGAACGTGGTACCTTCAGACGTTTGGAAATTGAAATTCAGACCCCTTCCCTTTTTCCACATTACAGCTTTATTCTAAAATGCTTTAAATTATATATAATTTCCCCCCTCATCAATCTACACACAATACCCCGTAATGACAAAGCGAAAATAGGTTTTTATTCATTTTAGCGGATTCTTAAAAATTAAAACAACGAAATACCTTATTTACATAAGTATTCAGACCGTTTACTTTGAGACTCAAAATTGAGCTCAGGTGCATCCTGTTTCTATAGATCATCCTTGAGATGTTCCTACAACTTGATTGGAGTCCACCTGTGGTAAATTCAACTGATTGGACATGATTTGGAAAGGCACACACCTGTCCAT
>NC_052341.1:5445433-5452933 GCF_016432855.1 Salvelinus namaycush | reverse complement strand
TCATGACAGCAGATGTACATCATGACAGCAGATGAATATCATGACAGCAGATGAATATCATGACAGTGTGTTGAGGGTGAGAGGTTTGGACCTGTGTGTTGAGGGTGAGAGGTTTGGACCTGTGTGTTGAGGGTGGAGGTTTGGACCTGTGTGTTGAGGGTGGAGGTTTGGACCTGTGTGTTGAGGGTGGAGGTTTGGACCTGTGTGTTGAGGGTGGAGGTTTGGACCGGTGTGTTGAGGGTGGAGGTTTGGACCTGTGTGTTGAGGGTGGAGGTTTGGACCTGTATGTTGAGGGTGGAGGTTTGTACCTGTGTGTTGAGGGTGGAGGTTTGAACCTGTATGTTGAGGGTGGAGGTTTGGACCTGTGTTTTGAGGGTGGAGGTTTGGACCTGTATGTTGAGGGTGGAGGTTTGGACCGGTGTTTTGAGGGTGGAGGTTTGGACCTGTGTGTTGAGGGTGGAGGTTTGGACCTGTGTGTTGAGGGTGGAGGTTTGGACCTGTGTGTTGAGGGTGGAGGTTTGGACCTGTGTTTTGAGGGTGAGAGGTTTGGACCTGTGTGTTGAGGGTGGAGGTTTGGACCTGTGTGTTGAGGGTGAGAGGTTTGGACCGGTGTTTTGAGGGTGAGAGGTTTGGACCTGTGTTGAGGGTGGAGGTTTGGACCTGTGTGTTGAGGGTGGAGGTTTGGACCTGTGTGTTGAGGGTGGAGGTTTGGACCTGTGTTTTGAGGGTGGAGGTTTGAACCTGTGTGTTGAGGGTGGAGGTTTGGACCTGTGTGTTGAGGGTGGAGGTTTGGACCTGTGTGTTGAGGGTGGAGGTTTGGACCTGTGTATTGAGGGTGGAGGTTTGGACCTGTGTATTGAGGGTGGAGGTTTGGACCGGTGTTTTGAGGGTGGAGGTTTGGACCTGTATGTTGAGGGTGGAGGTTTGGACCTGTGTGTTGAGGGTGGAGGTTTGGACCTGTATGTTGAGGGTGGAGGTTTGGACCGGTGTGTTGAGGGTGGAGGTTTGGACCTGTATGTTGAGGGTGGAGGTTTGGACCTGTATGTTGAGGGTGGAGGTTTGGACCTGTGTGTTGAGGGTGGAGGTTTGGACCTGTGTGTTGAGGGTGGAGGTTTGGACCTGTATGTTGAGGGTGGAGGTTTGGACCGGTGTGTTGAGGGTGGAGGTTTGGACCTGTATGTTGAGGGTGGAGGTTTGGACCTGTATGTTGAGGGTGGAGGTTTGGACCTGTGTGTTGAGGGTGGAGGTTTGGACCTGTGTGTTGAGGGTCAGACATTGTCAGCTCCTCTATCAACAGGTTTCATGGCTCCATGGCAGCAGATAAGACACAAAGCTTGTCAGACCAGGTTGCTATAATAGGCTGTCATTGGTCCTTTAGTAATGGCTGTAACTCTATTGTGCCTGGTCAAAAGTTAACAGATGAATAAAGATTGCTACTCTAGTCTACTACCAGACAATCTTACTAGAATCAACATCCCTTTAGAATTTGACATTGATTTCCCAGAGTGACTTTTTCCTCATCTGATTCCAAGTCAGAAGTTTTCTGTTGTTGCTTTTGCCAAATAGCTGACTCAGAGTAGAGGCCTGGTCATATCCTGCTCCCCCCCCCCACACACACACACCATCAGAATTTCTTACAATCAGCATCCTCCCTCCCTCCCTCCCTCCCCCCTCCCTCCCTCTCTCCCTCCCTCCCCCCTCCCTCCCTCCAAACCTCCCTCCCTCCAAACCTCCCTCCCTCCCTCCCTCCCTCCCTCCAAACCTCCCTCCCTCCCTCCCTCCCTCCCTCCCCCCTCCAAACCTCCCTCCCTCCCTCCCCCCTCCCTCCCTCCCTCCCTCCCTCCCTCCCTCCAAACCTCCCTCCCTCCAAACCTCCCTCCCTCCCTCCCTCCCTCCCTCCCTCCAAACCTCCTTCCAAACCTCCCTCCTCCTCCCTCCCTCCCTCCCTCCCTCCCTCCCCCCCTCCCTCCCTCCCTCCCTCCCTCCTTTGTCTTTTTAGACATTAAACCATTCTCCAGGTATTTGAGCCTGGATCGATACATTGTGTTAACACAGAGGTTGCTGTTCCTGTGCCGGCATAGCCTGGGTGAATAATAACACGTTAGTTACTGTCACACACACACGTTAGCCCGGTACACACACACACACACGGTAATCAAAAACACACAGACACATGCACACGCATGCTTGAGATAACAAAGTGTTATGCCAGCCCACCACCCCCCCACTAAAGAAATATGCTCTCTCTCTTTCTCTCTCTCTCTCTCTTTTAAACAATACAAATGAACAGTAAACTTTACACTCACAGAAGCTACAAAAGAGTAACGACATTACAAATGTCATATTATGTAAATATACAGTGTTTGTAAGACTGTGCAAATGGTTAAATTACAAAAGGGATAATAATTATTGGTTGTTTTTACAATGGTGTTTGAGGCAACACTTCACAAATCTTGCTGCTGTGATGGCACACTGGTATTTCACCCAGTAGATATGGGAGTTTGTCAAAATTGGGTTTGTTTTCGAATTCTTTACAGATCTATGTAATCTGAGGGAAATATGTGTCTCTAATATGGTCATACATTTGGCAGGAGGTTAGGAAGTGCAGCTCAGTTTCCACTTCATTTTGTGGGCAGTGTGCACATAGCCTGTCTTCTCTTGAGAGCCAGGTTTGCCAACAGTGGCCTTTCTTAATAGCAAGGCTATGGTCACTGAGTCTGTACATAGTCAAAGCTTTCCTTAAGTTTGGGTCAGTCAAAGTGGTCAGGTATTCTGCCACTGTGTACTCTCTGTTTAGGGCCAAATAGCATTCTAGTTTGCTCTGATTTTTTGTTAATTCTTTCCAATGTGACAAGTAATTATATTTTTGTTTTCTCATGATTTGGTTTGGTCTAACAGTGTTGCTGTCCTGGGGCTCTGTGGAGTCTGTTTGTGTTTGTGAACAGAGCCCCAGGACCAGCTTGCTTAGGGGACTCTTCTCCAGGTTCATCTCTCTGTCGATGATGGCTTTGTTGTGGAAGGTTGGAAATCGCTTCCTTTTAGGTGGTTGAAGAATTGAACAACTCTTTTCTGGATTTTGATAATTAGCGGGTATCGGCCTAATTCTTCTCTGCGTGCATTATTTGGTGTTTTACGTTGTACACAGAGGATATGTTTGCAGAATTCTGAATGCAGAGTCTCAATATGGTGTTTGTCCCATTTTGTGTATTCTTGGTTGGTGAGCGGACCCCAGACCTCACAACCATGAAGGGCAATGGGTTCTATAACGGATTCAAATATTTTTTAGCCAGATCCTAATTGGAATGTACGTTCCTTCTGATGGCATAGAAGGCCCTTCTTGCCTTCTCTCTCAAATCATTCACAGCTTTATGGACGTTACCTGTGGCGCTGATGTTTAGGCCGAGGTATATATAGTTTTTTGTGTGCTCCAGGACAACGGTGTCTAGATGGAATTTGTATTTGTGGTGCAGGAGACTGGACCTTTTTTGGAACACCATTATTTTGGTCTTACTGAGATTTACTGTCAGGGCCCAAGTCTGACAGAATCTGTGCAGAAGATCTAGATGCTGCTATAGGCCCTCCTTGGTTGGTGACAGAATCACCAGATCATCAGCAAACAGTAGACGTTTGACTTCAGATTCTATTCTCTGAGAGACTCTGGGTTGAGGTCAGTGATAAAGTAGTCTACGGTACTACTGCCATGAGATGAGCTATAGGTGTACCTATCCTAGGAGTCCCCTCGAAGCCTACCATTGACTATGTACACACCCAGCGTCTGACAGAATTGCAGGAGTTGTGACCCGTTTTTGTTGGTTATGTTGCCATAGTTGTGCCTAAGGGGGACACATGGGGGAGGGAATGCTGTCACCTCCAGGCAGGTGTTTGTCCCCCTGTGTGCTGAGGATGTCAGGTTCTTGTCCAGTTCTGGCATTTACGTCGCCACAGACTAGTACATGTCCCTGGGCCTGGAAATGATTAATTTCCCCCTCCAGGATAGAGAAGCTGTCATCGTTAAAGTATGGGGATTCTAGTGGGGGGATATAGGTAGCACACAGGAGGACATTTCTTCTCTGTTAAGATCATTTCCTTTTGAATTTCTAGCCTAATGTAAAATGTTCCTATTTTGATCAATTTAATAGAGTGACTAAAGTCTGCTCTATACCAAATTAGCATACTCCCTGAGTCCCTTCCCTGTTTCACACCTGGTAGTTTGGTGGATGGGACTACCAGCTCTCTGTAACCTAGAGGACAACCAGTGGGTCCGTCCCCTCTATACCAGGTTTCTTGTAGGATGACAACGTCTGTATTTACGATTTCTTTGATGAAGTCCAGGTACCTGCAGGTCTGGGGGGGGGGGGGGGGTCTTGCAGGTCTGGGAGAGTGTCTCGCTGGTCTGGGCGGGGTGTCTACTGATCTGTTGCTCCTGTGTGAAGTGTTGGGGCTGCGTTTGAGAGCGATGTCCTTCAGAGTCCGGGTGAAGGTGGGCACTGCTGCCTTGTATAGGTGGACCTGGTCGTAAAGGCTGTTCAAGTCCAGGTTGGAGTGGTGGGCCAAGAAAACATTTGGTCTAATATCCTGAGTTTCCACCCATCGCTAACACCCCCGCCTCTCTTAACAGAGGGGTAGTGTGTTAATATAGCACCGTGTCATGCCAGGGGATGGTCTGGTTAATATAGCACTGTGCTACACCAGGGGATGGTCTGTGTGGAAGATTAAGTTGTTCTCATTTTTATAACAGTCAGCAAAAAGTCTCTTTATTTTCCATAAGGAGGTTAATTTTGTACTCTTTTCTTGCCTTATCATTTTTTACATGAGGAGGGTACTGTATTTTAATTACCTCTGAACAGTGGGAGGCAGCTTCTATGCCCTCTGCATTTGGTTGGAGTAGCCTGTTTGATTCTCCTGCCATTGTTGGGCTAAAGGGCTTTGACACCTCTCACTTGACACGTCAGTGCTAATTGAAGTTGTTATCTCGTTGTCCTAGCAAGCTTGGTAGCCTTCATTTAGAATTCAGTCCTTATAAAGTAAAATATATCATTGTAATGTATTCTTCTTCTTGGCCTTTAACTATAAACTATAGCTTCAGACTAAACATCACTCACTCAGTTCCAGGTTGGATGGCGTTTTCAGTTTGTTTGCCAGAGCATTTGCTGTATAGCTTGGGCCTTCCAGGTAATTCCGTAATTCCGTCCAAAATCAGTTTGTAGGTTTTTAGTTTTGATTTGCAGTGAAGGTTATGTTGTGGAGGGTAGTATCCTGTATATTTCCCTGCCAAAAAATCCAAGTTTATCTAACTCTAAATCTATATTTTATTATTAAGAACATGCTGAAAAATGCAGGAGCTCAACTGCTCATGACCTCTCTCTCTGTCTGTGTCTCTTCCTCTCTCTGCACTCTCTCTCTCTCTCTCTCTCTGTACTCTCTTTCTCTCTCTCTCTCTCTCTGTCTCTCTGTCTCTCTCTGTCTATCTCTCTCTGCTCCAGGTTTCCCTAACGAGCCTGCGGCTAAGATTGCCCTGGAGACAGTAAAAAGCTGGGTCAAGGAGAACCATGACAAGGTAGGACCTAGCTGGATTACTGTCTGAGACTTTCTGTCTCTCCTACACACACTGTCTACGTTTCTACTCTGGGAAGGCTCTGAGCTGAGCAGGCCTAACTGTCAAACTGACTCTGGGAAGGCTCTGAGCTGAGCAGGCCTAACTGCCTAACTGACTGGACTCTGGACTGACTCTGGACTCTGGACTAACCCAATATGTTGGCTTGATAGACAATGGAAAGGGGTGGGGACAGATAAAGAGCGGGAAAGACAGAGCTGGAGAGAGGGAGCTTATTGTACATACATGTGAAAAATAAGTTTCATCGTAATTATGGATTCTTTGCACCCTAAAAACCACTCATTCTGATTTTAAGAAATGCAACACATATTTACGCTTGTATGCCTTTGTTGTCTCTCTGTTGATATCGTTGGTTCAGTCTTAGGGAGTGATTCGACAGAATCTCTGGTTTGTCCACCAGAGTTCAAAGTCTTTCGCAGTCGTAGCTTGTTCAGCGGGCTCTGTTTGTTAGAATAGTGGTGAGAGGAAATTGTTCTTTCGTCTTTCGTCTTTCGTCTTCGAGTTTACTATTTTACATATACAGCTGCAGACTGTGAATGTGTAGCCTTAATCTTCGTCACTCGTCGAGAGTTCCTGACCATTTGTGACGGATTCAGCACGTATGCTGGTCTGGTGGAGTCTAACCGTTCCGTACCTTTCAACTCACGCTGTCGGTCCTGCTGGTCTAATGTAGAGCACCATTTTAGATGCCCGTAGCAACACGGCAATGTACTGGTCTCTGGAGATGATTTCAGTTTGTGGACGCACGTCCTAACGTTCTCTGGTCTTGTAGTTTTAAACCATTTCGGTGTGTGGCCGCCCGTCCTAACGTTCTCTGTTCTTGTAGTTTTAAACCATTTCAGTGTGTGGACGCACGTCCTAACGTTCTCTGGTCTTGTAGTTTTAAACCATTTGTAACGTATTCAGCTGCAACCACTTCACACACCGGCAGCAACCCGGTGTGTTTTGGTCTAATATGTTAATTCTTCAGTCCTTTTAAACACTTTGGGAAAAAGGGCGTTCCATTAAGTTTGGCATAATGTCTGTGCTCAAGTGGGCAGGATTACTGACTAGATAAACTTTACATGAAAAAAACATATTCTCATTTAGATGGCCAAGATTACATTTCATCTTCTCACAAATAGTTTTAAATTTAATCCTATAAGATCCACAACATTTGTATGTCAACCTGACAACGGGGAAATATACACATTCAGAGATACAGTTATGTTATTATCCGTCCTTAATGAGATCATAAAACAACAACTGATCTGACATTATTATTCTTTAAGTACCCACGGACCATTCCAAGTTCAAGCTCCCGGGGGCTCTGAGAGTATGGAATGGAATGATCCGTTTAATGACCGGGGGCTCTGACAGTGTGGAATGGAATGATCCGTTTAAAGACCGGGGGCTCTGACAGAGTGGAATGGAATGAACCGTTTAAAGAACGGGGGCTCTGACAGCGTGGAATGGAATGAACCGTTTAAAGACCGGGGGCTCTGACAGTGTGGAATGGAATGATCCGTTTAAAGAACGGGGGCTCTGACAGTGTGGAATGGAATGATCCGTTTAAAGAACGGGGGCTCTGACAGTGTGGAATGGAATGAACCATTTAAAGACCGGGGGCTCTGAGAGTATGGAATGGAATGATCCGTTTAAAGAACGGGGGCTCTGACAGTGTGGAATGGAATGATCCGTTTAATGACCGGGGGCTCTGACAGTGTGGAATGGAATGATCCATTCAAGGACCGGGGGCTCTGACAGCATGGAATGGAATGATCCGTTTAAAGACCGGGGGCTCTGACAGTGTGGAATGGAATGAACCATTTAAAGAACGGGAGCTCTGACAGTGTGGAATGGAATGATCCATTCAAGGACCGGGGGCTCTGACAGCATGGAATGGA